>NC_086328.1:64378922-64678922 GCF_036172605.1 Pelobates fuscus
ACAGGGAGGTGCTTATTTTACGCTCAGTCAACTAGCTTGCACTTAGCGAAGTGGAGCTAATGGAAGCTACCTGCAGGACCTTCCAGATCCACAGGCGGATGCAACAGACTGCAGGTAAGTTTCCAAACCATTAACTATTTACCCTGGGAAGGCACCACAGCAGGCTGTAATACTTATGTTATTGGAGTGTTTATTTCATCTATACATAGGATAAGTTACTCAGATGTGTAATTATTTGAAGATCACTTCATCCTACATCATGAAGCCAGTAGTTGGGACACGTGCTTGCATCCAAATCATGTCCATAGCATTCTAAACTGCAAAAAGCCTTTTGTGGCTTTTGGAGATGATCAAAACACACTTAAATCAACCACAGAGACCATATGTTTGTTTTTACTTTTTCTATGCACACCATACATTACACAAACACTGTACACAAAATTTCAGTTGCAAGTTTTAGGGAGACTAAATCAAATGTATTGTTATCCTTGCATTTTCTAAAAAGCAACCCAACACACCCATTTCTGTAGAACTCTCTTCTCTTTTAGACTTTCACTTAGTCTCCATACCTTTAAATTTGTGGGGGGAAACACACTTCAGGAAAGTGTATGAATTAAACTATGAACAGCTTTCCCTACCCGCACCTTGATTTCTCTCCTGCAACAGTCAACACACACAAAAAAAACACACACTTAACCCTCATTGAATACTTTTCTAGCAACCTACTCTTCTACCTCTACCCTTCCTTACCTTTCGTGTCACTATTCCCTCTAGCATGTAAGCTCATTGAGCAGGGGCCCCAACCCCTCTGTTCCTGTGCGTCCAACTCATCTAGTTACAATTAAGTGTCCGTTAGTCCACTCCTTGAATAGTGCTGCAGAATTTGTTGGTGCTTTATAAGTAATAATTTCCCCATAGGAAAGCATTGATTGAATGCTTTCCTATTGGGAGGTCTTAGGGCCTGCTTGTCGAGGGTTGTCGGTGGAGACGGAGTCGCATCCAAGCGCCGAAAGGTATCGGTACTTGGATCTGGTAAGTAAATAAAGGGGTTTTAACCCTTTAGGTACCGGGGTGGGAGGACGAGGTAGTGGGGAAGCAGAGGAAGCTATAATAATGGCGCTATAGTATCCTTTTAACTAATCGACTAAATAGCTGCAGACACGTCAAATTAAGGTCTCTCAAAAATGAGATCAAGTGGAATTAAAAAAAAATTAGGCTAACAAAATGCAAGCTGTGACAATGCACATTGATAAGTAAGCCTGGCGGCAGAAAAACACAAAAACAGTGTAATCAGGCCTGCAAGCTAGTGCAGGTCAGTGGGTGTATAGATTGCATTAGTTATGATACTTTGTTGAGGTTTACATTGAATCTTATTTTATGGCATTTCATTCATCTAATATCGAGTCCATACTAATAACCAGAGGATGATGATCAGCCACCAGTGTACCGCCACCCACGAGACAGCGATATTTCGCAAACCTTGTGGGCAACGACAATATTGTCGGATGTGTAAATCCTTTCTCCCGAGAGTAATACAAATGAACACATAAAATTAACAACCACAACAAATGTTTGTATTTAAATCTTACCCTCTGCAGTCTCCGCCATGTTTTATTAGCTACTGAAAACGACTACACTCTGAGAGTCGCCGAAAATGTGCGTCACACGTGGAAGTTCGCGCATGGAAGAGCCGTAGAGATCCAAGCACTAGAGTACACTCATCTGAGGCGACAACGGGGAGGGGAGGAATTACAATTAGAACGTCACATTTATCATGTTAATTTCGGAATTCGATAGCCACTACTCTACTCATCACCAAAGTTATATCAAGGCTACCAGGATCCATGTGTTGAAAGGGTTGTTCCATGGCCGTTAATAGCTAATGAACGATAAATTATGTAAATTGTGTTTTATTTACAACTAGAGCGCAGGAAGGGGTGGTGGCAAAAAAATAAAAAAGTCGGAAAATTGCTTTTGGAGTCTTTCGGGGCGGGTTTAGGAAATGTAGTGGGGGATATGGGCTGTAGTAGGAGGGCTAGGGGGACATATTAAAAGGAATGACAGATTGGAATGCCCATAGACTTTAACAAGGCAGTGGAATGCCCATGGACAATAATGGAAGTGAAAGGAATGCCTATAGAGAATAACGGAAACAAAATATTTCAATTAGAGACAAAACTTTTAGACATATGAAACATATTTTTTGCAGGCATACTCCAGGTTCAGTGACATTTTTTAAAATTTAGATTAAGTCGGATTATCATTGTTTTCTATGGAATGACAAGGGTTAGTGACTAAAGAGAATGCCCATAGAGTATAATGGGAAGCAAAATATAAACTCATTTGCAGGCAAATCTGTGTTACATAGCAAATTAACCATTACCACAGGTGTTCCCAAAGTACAGATTGTAAAATTAAACGTAACTGGGATTATTGCTCCTTTCTATGGAATGACAGGTAAATGATACAATGGAATGGACTATGTGATTTGGAATCTGAACTGTGAACCATATCAAGTCAATCTTTTACTGGCATACTCTCCAAATTCCGAGGCAATTTTTAAAATTGAGATTAAGTGGGTGTGACAAACTCCCCTTCCCACGTGAGTTTGCCATAAACTCATGGAGGAGCCTGCTTTCCAGCCTCTTGCCAATAGACTCTGGGCCCTGCAGGGAAACCTGTAAAAGACTGTTTAACTGGCTTGGTTCGTGTAATTTCCTTATACCGTCCGGGAACCGAACAACCGCCCGAACCAGGGACCACCCGGGAGCTTGTTAACCCCTTTCAACACCTTGGAACGGTTCTCACCTCGATGTTGTAATTGTTGTCTGGGTGGTCACAATTCATAGGAACGACCACTAGGTGGCGGCCATTTTTTTCGCATGAACAACACTGAACGCGTTCGACTGAATTAAAATGGCCGCCGCCATGTGTTCGTATGTTGATTGGCGGCTAATTCAACTACTTCGGCTGTATCCGAAGTGACAATTCAAAAGTGCAAATCCTTTCCAATAGTTTTTAAAGGGGCAGAAACGGTACTTTAGTTTTTTAAAAAGCAACACACCCCAGGGGCCATAGTCACAAGGCAAATGAAGTCCAGGAAAGTGTACTTTGAGGAAATAAACATTAGGAAGGAGACTCACACCATAATCACCGCAGGAAGAAACAAAACCACCATAACTTCTGCAAATCACCATTATACTCTATTTGCATTTCATTGTATCACCTGTTATTCCATAGAAAAGAGCAATAATCCCAGGTAATTTCTATTTTGCAATCTGCTGCTGTACTTGGGGAACACCTGTGGTAAAGATTAATTTGCTACATAACACAGATTTGCCTGCAAATTTGTTGCTTATCATTAGACTCCATGGGTGCTCTCTTTGGTCCTTCACCCTCGTCATTCCATAGAAAACAATAATAATCCCACTTAATCTCAATTTTTAAAATTGCCACTGAACTTGGAGAGTATGCCAGTAAAATATTTACTTGATATGTTTCACAGTTCAGATTCCAAGTCACATATTGCTTCCCATTATACCCTATGTGCATTTCATAGTATCATTCACCTGTCATTCCATAAAAAGAGCTATAATTGTAGATTATGCTAACGTAGTGTAACTATAATTTTAATAATGACAGAAGGCGAGTATTTTGCATAACTTTCTTTACTTATGCCTCCAGCAGCACAAGTCAATCAATAAACTTTAACCCCTTAAGGACACATGACATGTGTGAAATGTCATAATTCCCATTTATTCCAGAAGTTTGGTCCTTAAAGGGACACTAGGCACCCAGACCACTTCTGCTCATTGGAGTGGTCTGGGTGCCGACTCCCACTACTCTTAACCCTGCAAGTGTAATTATTGCAGTTTTTTATAAACTGCTATAATTACATTGCAGGGTTAACTCCACCTCTAGTGGCTGTCTATTAGACAGCCACTAGAGGTCACTTCCTGGGTTCTAGCACAGGAAACCTGTGCTGGAGCGTTGCTGGACGTCCTCACGCTGTGGGAGGACCTCCAGCGTCGCTCAAAACTCCATAGGAAATGATTTTTCAATGCTTTCCTATGGGGAGACGTAATGCGCATGCATTTCCTCGGCCGGTGGGCGAGATCAGTCTCGCCCACCGGCCGACACAATGAAGAGGAGGAGCGTTGCGGAGGCGGAGACAGCGACGAGGGACATCGCTGCTGCCTTAGGTAAGTCACTGAAGGGGTTTTCACCCCTTCAGTAACCGGGGATTGGGGGGTGGGCGGGAGAGGGACCCTCCAGTGCCAGGAAAACGGATCGTTTTCCTGGCACTGGAGTTTCCCTTTAAAGGACCAGTATAGTGCCAGGAAAACATACTCGTTTTCCTGGCACTATAGTGCCCTGAGATGCCCCCACCCTCAGGGTCCCCCTCCTGCCCGGCTCTGGAAAGGGGAAAAGGGGTAAAATTTACCTTTTTCCAGCGCTGGGCGGGGAGCTCTCTGCCTCCGATCCTCCTCCATTCCGCCCCGTTGGCTGAATGCGCACGCGCGGCAAGAGCTGCGCGCGCATTCAGCCGGTCGCATAGGAAAGCATTATCAATGCTTTCCTATGGACGCTTGCGTGCTCTCACTGTGATTTTCACAGTGAGAATCACGCAAGCGCCTCTAGCGGCTGTCAATGAGACAGCCACTAGAGGATTTGGGGGAAGGCTTAACCCATTGATAAACAGCAGTTTCTCTGAAACTGCTATGTTTATAAAAAAAATGGGTTAACCCTAGCTGGACCTGGCACCCAGACCACTTCATTAAGCTGAAGTGGTCTGGGTGCCTAGAGTGGTCCTTTAAGGGGTTAAACCAATCAGTAACAGGTATCACATCCATATATAAAGCCCTGACAGACACATGACTTCCTCTTTCTTTGAAGCGAAAAACAGTCTATAACAAAGTCAGGGAACATAACCAAAGTCCTGAACAACATGGCAAACGTAAACTTGATCCGTAACGGGATAAAGTCCATCTTGTCTGACATAGAATCCACCAGTGAAGATCACACTGAAAATAACAGAAACAAGTGAAAGGTGATAGAAATAGACTGATGTCCACATACATTCCAGTGTCACTATATATCAATATAAATTATAAAATAGTGCATCTTCTAACATAATGAAATATACACACCAATGATAGACATATATTACCACATAAGACATCATATGAACACACAAGATTAGATGAACTAAACAAAATCATTTCTGAGCATTTGGAAAAATCAATAAAACAAAACTTCCCATAGAAAAGGGAGGAAAAATACTTGCCTCCTGTCATTATTCAAATTTAAATTATAGGTACACTATGTTAGCATAATCTACAATTTTATTACATGACAGGATTCTTCATATTTTGCATTTTTAAAGCTGTGGTAATAACGAGAAAGATGCGTGTGTAGTCTGACGAAAATAAAATATGCGGAAAGTGTCTTCCCACGTCCAATCTGCCGAACGTAAAATATCGGATAGCGAAGCTCCCGCCGAGAACACCCGAGAAGCAGCTGCTCCTCGAACCGAGACACGTCTCCACCCCACCAGAGATAAAAGCCAACGAACCCATCTAGCCAGAGTGGTAGTGCTAACTGGTTTGTAAGGTCTGGTTTAGGAGACCAGAAGTTGACCGCATTGCGAAAATCTAAGGGGTGTAGTAACCTCCACATTTCGGGTAAGCGCGTTCACTACACAGAGACGGGGTACCATAGGAAGAAAGGGGTAAGACACTGATGTGGAATCCGTTTTAGTTCTACGAGACACCGTAAAGGTCACTCCTTCCGGTGAAATCGAGAACCCGTCCACGTCGAACGCCCGAACGTCCAATACTCGGCAAAAAGATACCAAACATAAAAGTAATGTGAGTTTGGCCGACAGTTGATGAAGAGACAGTTCCAAATTGTCTGGCCAATCCCGAAGGAAACAAAGAACCACATCTACGTCCCACAAACGGTTGTACTTCGGTGCCGGCGGCCTAGATAGTTTGATACCCCGCAACAGGCAACATACCAAAGGATGAAACAAAGAAACAAAGTATATACACTAGAGGTGTACACGTATACTGTGGATAGCCCCAGGTGAACTTCACGACCACCTATGAAAATGTATAACAAACAAACAAAAGTGGAAACCACCCAGAATACGTATAAATGTAAAAATAGAAAAGGGGGACAACCTGATGTTAATCAAATGTCCTTGAATCGAATCTATGAAAAAATTGAAATAACTTGCATAGCGTAAAAAAGTAGATATAAATAGTGAATATAAGTGAGATTGAAAATACACTCACAAACAAACGATAATTCAGGCCTTTCAGCCTCTCAGGGGTTATGTGATGAGTGTAGGTATCCTCCAACACGATATATGTAAATGTAAAAAAATGCAATATAGTGAAGTATGTTTAGAAATATACAAAATCGCATTTATTCATTGCACTTACAAAATAGCAGCATAAAAAGGCATCTCTCCATATACATATGGAACTCCTGGTAGTAGTAGTAGAGTGTCCACAGTGGAGGTCCAGGACCAATAGAAGAAATGCAGAATCCAAACGAATAAATAAAAACAATTAACATATAAAAAAGTTCCGTTGTGTCTGGTTATATCCAACGCGTTTCGTCCTGTTAGATGTCGGACTTCTTCAGGGAAAACCTCGGGTCCATCTCTGATGGTATATATACCCTCATAGGCAATTTTCGGAATCCGGTACACATGAAAATAAAACTTGCGTTTCACTAGTGGAACGCAATAATCTGGCGCGAAGTCCATAGAGCCTCTCACACAGTTCCGGGTTGTAGTGCGCATGCGCGTGAAAACGCGCATGCGTCATCTCAAAAGACGGCTACCTACAAGGGACAAAAGACAGAAAACGGCGAAAACATCGCCTGAGCGAATGACCATACAAATTCTATCAATAAAAATCTAAATATAGTGGCGTAATGAATATCCCATATTGTAGAAATATATACATATCTCGATACAACTAATGCATATAAAAATATATTCCAAAGAAATATATATATCGGTGTATACCCAAGAACTATATATACAAATATAAAAATAAATATAAAAATGAATGGGGACTAAATTGGAATCTGACTTGGTATATGTAACTCAGTTAAAGGCATATTAACCCTCATATAAATAGAATTCATATATTGCATAAAAACATTCAAAATGAGTAGAATCAAGTATTGGAATACTATATATAGATCAGAGATTGTAATAGTAAAGATACAAATATTATAATATTGCATGAAAATTATATTACATAAAAATAAATATATAAGAATATATACAGAAAAGGAAACCATAGCATTGTATTAAACATTCCCAAAGAGAGCGCATGAAGAAAACTGGATTAGATAAGACCTTGTAAATCAATTTCTTGATTCAGCCCCAGGTTTAAAGTTTTTAGGTTGAAAATCCACAGAGCCTCTTTTCTAACAACTCCTGTTGTTTATCTCCACCTCTCCACCCTAATTGGACTGAATCTATTCCAAAGACTTGTAGGGTATTCCAAGAAAATAAAGAACAAGAATTGCAGTGTCTTGGTACACTGTGATCAATTTTATTTTTCCGTATATTATTATAATGTTCTAATATTCGGGTATGCAGTTTCCTGGACGTGCGGCCCACGTATTGGGCCCCACAGCCACATTGTAATAGATAAACTACAAAGGAAGAGGAACAGTGAATATGATTCTTTATTTTATATGTTTTTTTCGTATATGTACCCATAAAATCATGAATTTTCCTTTTTAAATGTGTACATGTAGAGCAATGGCCACAGCTATAGAACCCTTGTATTTGGACCTTCAAAAAGTTGTTGCAAGTGGGAGTTATAGGTAATAAACTTGGTGCTAATTTATTCTTCAAATTGCTTGATTTTTTATATATTACTGTGGGAAAATCCGGTAGTACATCTTTTAAGATCTCATCTCTCTTTAGGATGTACCAATGTTTTTTAAGGATTTTTTCCACCTGTCTCGCTTGGGAGTTATATTGTGTGACAAACGCAAATTCGAATTTGTTATTGGTACTTTTGTATTTATCTTAATTTTTATTTTTATTTTTATTACTCCATTTGAATCTATTCTTTAATTTTTGCTCCACCGTTAACCCCTTAAGGACAGAGCTTCAGAAGCTTGTCTTTCACTTAATGACAACGGCATTTTTTGCATTTTTTGCTATTTGCGTTCAACTGCATTTTACTAATTTATTGCACCGACACATATTATATACCGTTTTTTAAAGGACAGAAAGGGCTTTAATTTGATGTAACACATATATATATAAATGCTTATTTATTATAAAAAAAATACAGAAATATGCAAAAAAAATAATTTTTGTGTGTTTTTTTTACAGTTTTTGCAATAATAATGTGTACATAATTAGTGCAGGTTAAGGAAAGTAATTAAAAATAAATTAATTTAGTTGTTCTGAATTACAGAATATATAATGTGTCTGGGTTTTTTTCAGTTTTTTTTGGTAGTTACAGGTCACAAAGCACAAGGAGTAAAATAAACTTTTTATGTGGAGCGATTTTAGAATTTGGTATGTTTGTCTTGTAAGCCTAATAGCCATAAAAGAAAACAAAATTGCCACACAAAAGTATATATTTATATAAAGTAGACACCACAGGCTATTTACCTAAGGTTGTTTTGACACTTTCTACGTAGCCATTTTACCGCCAACCTCTGCTAAATATTGGAGTAAAATTGTGTTTTTTGGTGGTTTTCGCACACAAACTTATAACAAATAACTTTTCATGTGTATTTTGTAAAGTTGGTGTGTGCTATTCCTGTACAAAGTTTTATTATGTGTTCATTTACTTCTGCTGAGTACAACGGTACCCCCATTGTATGTCTTTGGCCCTATTTTGTGAAGCTACAGTGCCATATAGGAGACCTGTCATTTTCAGTATTCACAGTAGAATTTTGAGAGACGGATTTAATGAGCCTATGCTTCCATTTGGGGTATTATAGTAGTTTGACTGTTCAAAAAAAAACCACAAAGGCCTACCATTTGTAAAAGTAGACACTCCAGGGTATCTCATAAGGTGCATATTGTGCCTTAACATGCCCCCATTTCTTTACCATTACATGCCAAAGTATGTGGTAAAAAATAATTTTGTGCATATTTTACATACGGATTGCATTTTTGCTGGGCATTTTGTATATTTCATGTGTGCCACTAAGTTCAAACCCCCCAAATTATGCTCAGCTAAGTCTTCCGAGTAAAAGGACACCCCCATTGTATGTCTATGGCACTATTTCGTGAAGCTACAGTGCCATACAGGAGACCTGTCCTTTTCAGTATTCACAGTAGAATTTTGAGAGACGGATTTAATGAGCCTATGCTTCCATTTGGGGTATTATAACAGTTTGACTGTTCAAAACACCCCACAAAGGCCTACCATTTGTAAAAGAAGACACTCCAGGGTATCTCATAAGGTGCATATTGTGCCTTAACATGCCCCCATTTTTTTACCATTACATGCCAAAGTATGTGGTAAAAAATAATTTTGTGCATTTTTTACATACGGATTTCATTTTTGCTGGGCATTTTGTATATTTCATGTGTGCCACTAAGTTCAAACCCCCCAAATTATGCTCAGCTAAGTCTTCTGAGTAAAAGGACACCCCCATTGTATGTCTATGGCACTATTTTGTGAAGCTACAGTGCCATATAGGAGACCAAGCCATATCAGTTTTGACCGAACTTTGAATTTTGACGCCGGGCCTATGTGCAATTTCCAAGCATCTTTGCAGGTTTTAAATTCAAACTACCCCACAAAGGCCTACCATTTCTTAAAGTAGACACCCCAGGGTATTTCAAAAGGCATATTTTGAACCTTAGCGTGGGATCAGTTTTCCGCTAGCGTGTACAAGGTGTAGCGGTTATAAGCGTTTTTTTCTGCCTTTTTGACACACAAAGTGAGTTTGCACAGTATATTTTGCAAACCTTATGTGTACTACCACTGTATAATACTTCATATTTTGCTCAGCTATGTCTGCTGAGTACAAAAATACCCCCGTATGTACCTTTGCCAGGTATATGTGGACATCGGAGGGGCACATTTGGGACACAGCCATTCCATTTTTTTTCAAATTTTGAATTTTTACGCTGTGCCCATGTCCCATTTTAGAGTATTTTACCAGGCTATATAATCCAAATACCCCATAAAGCCATACCATTTCTTAAAGAAGACATCACAGGGTATTTCAAAAGGCATATTTTGAACCTTAGCGTGGGATCATTTTTCCGCTAGCTTGTACCAGGTGTAGTGGTAATAAGCGTTTTTTCTGCCTTTTTGGCACACAAAGTGAGTTTGCACAGTATATTTTGCAAACCTTATGTGTACTACCACTGTATAATACTTCATATGTTGCTCAGCTATGTCTGCTGAGTACAAAAATACCCCCGTATGTACCTTTGCCAGGTATATGTGGACATCGGAGGGGCACATTTGGGACACAGCCATTCCATTTTTTTTCAAATTTTGAATTTTTACGCTGTGCCCATGTCCCATTTTAGAGTATTTTACCAGGCTATATAAACCAAATACCCCATAAAGCCATACCATTTCTTAAAGAAGACATCCCAGGGTATTTCAAAAGGCATATTTTGAACCTTAGCGTGGGATCATTTTTCCGCTAGCTTGTACCAGGTGTAGTGGTAATGAGCGTTATTAAATGTATTTTTTTACTTTTTAAACCTTTTTTTACTTTTTAAAACTATTTTTTAAACTTTTGTTTTGATTATTCATTTTTTTAAAGTTTCCTAAACTTTCGTAAAACTTTTTTTTACAGATTTAACATTTTTCTAAGCTTTTTTTTTTACGTTAACCCCTAACTAGCAGTAAGCAGCACTAACAGTAAATTCCCCATTTTCCCATAACTCCCACCCACCCCAGCTAGCAAAATATTTAATTATACAATATTTAAATTAGTTAATTAAATACATTTAACCCCTGAGGGTTAAAAAATAAATAAAAGTTAATCGTCAGGGGTTAAAAAAAAAAATTAGAACAGTATAATACTGTGATTTGTATTTTGATCACTGTAGGCAGTGATCGACTGGCAGGGAAGGGGTTAATTTTTATTTGGACTGGGTAAAGGGTTTATTTTTTTAAATTTTTTACTTAAATGTTATTAAAACTTTTTTTTTAACTTAATTTTTTAACTTTTTAAAGCTTATTTTTAAACTTTTTTTAACGTTAACCCCTAGTTAGCGTAATACTAAATCCCCCAATTCCCCACTAACTTCCACCCTCCCCAGCTAGCTAAATTTATAATTTTAAAATATTTAAATTAATTCATAAAATAAATTGAACCCCTGAGGGTTAAAAAAAAAAAAGAATTAACCCTCAGGGGTTAAAAAAAAAATCAGATCTTAGTAAAATGTAATCCCTGCCAATTGATCACTGTAGTCAGTGATCAATTGGCAGGGAAGGGGTTAATTTTTTATTAAAATGGGTAAAGGGGGGGTAAAGGGGGGTGGGATTTTAATTTTACTTTATTTTTTTAACACCAGGGGGCAGGATCACTGAAGATCCGTCCCCCTGCACTTCACACAGAACCAGGAAGTGCAGGGAGGCGGAGGTGAGTATAGAGAGCACATGTGCCCGCTCAGACATGCTGTCAGAGCGGGCACATGTACTCTGACAGCCCGATCCGGTGCTCCCGGTCTGCCTCTAATGCAGAGGCAGACCGGAGCACCATTAACCCCACGATCGCCGCGATTGCGGCGATCTGGGGTTAATTTTAACGGGTGACGGACGAGGTCCGTCACTCGTCATTAACGCATTCCCCTGAGTGACGGACCTCGTCCGTCACTCGTCGTTAAGGGGTTAAAGGTTCCAAACCCTCTTCGTCTTTATTGATCAAAAACAATGACCTATCAGAGTTTAATATTTCAGTTTTAGAAGTCTCCATTTTTTGGATATTATATCCTTTTTCTGCATATCTTTGTTGAATAATTTTAGACTGTTCCAAAAACATGTGGTTATCTGTACAATTCCTTCTAAGCCTGGTGAATTGGCTCTTAGGAATATTTGAAAGCCAGGAGGGGTAATGAGTACTAGAATATTCAATCGCTGTATTGCAATCAGTGGGCTTAAAGTACGTCTTGGTTTTTAGCTGGTTGTTTTCTACATATATGGTTAAATCTAAGAAATTTATACTTGAATTACTGGATACTGAAGTAAATTTTAAATTATACTCATTATTATGAACTTGCACCAAAAAAAGAGTTGAGGCCTTCCAAAGGACCGTCCCAGATGATCAAAACATCATCGATGAAGCGCCGCCACAGGACCAAACCACCCCCATCATGGTCCGCCAACTTGATGTGCTGGCGTTCCCAATGGGACACATACAAGTTGGCGAAACTAGGGGCGAATTTGGTACCCATGGCGACGCCGCACCGCTGAAGAAAGAACTGTCCATTGAACCAGAAAAAGTTCTTGGTGAGTACAAATTGAATACAACTCACCAAAAACTCAATCTGGGTGTCCTCTAGAACTTGTTGTGATTTTAAAGTATCTTGAATACAAGAAATCCCCTTGGCATGGGGAATGTTGGAATATAAAGCTGTAATGTCTGCTGTAGCCAAAAGATAGGAAGGTTTCCAATCTATAGATTGTAAATCTTGTAAAATATGTCTGGTATCTTTAATAAAGGTATTATGTAATGGGACATATGGTCGTAAAAATAAATCCACGTACTCTGATAAATTACATGTCAAAGAATTGATTCCGCTGATAATAGGGCGGCCTGGGTTTTTTTTTGTGTTCTTGTGGATTTTTGGCAAAAAATAAAAAACTGCTACTTTGCAGTTTGGGTTATAGATGTATTTAAATTCATCTGAATTTATTATATGATTATTTAAACCTGTAGTTAACAGTGTATTCAATTCTGCCAAGAATCCAGAAGACGGGTTATTGTCCAGAATTTGGTATGTGTTAGCATCATGCAAAATATTATAGGCTTCCTGTAAATAATAAGATTTGTTCATGATAACAATCCCCCCTCCCTTGTCTGCTTCTTTTATAACCAAATTATGATTTTCTGTGAGAGTGGTTAATGCTGATTTTTCTTTCTTGGTAAGGTTTGGTTTAAATTTACTATCTACAATTTTATTTAGATCTTCTTGTACCAAGTCATTAAAGACTTCCAAAAATTTCCCCTTAGCTGCCCATGGAAAAAAATTCGATTTAGGTTTTAAAGTGGTATGAATGATTTTAGATTCCATATCAGGGACCTCATTTTCTTTATTGGAGTCTGTTGATGTATTTATTTTATTTAGTTCTAGATTGTTCATATTCATTTCCTTACTCCTGAAAAATCTCTTTAATGTTAATTTTCTTAGAAATTTTTGGTTATCTAAATAGAGATTAAAGGGATTGCAACTTGAAGATGGGGCGAAATTTAGGCCCTTCTTTAATAATGATAGTTCTTGTGATGAAAGGGATATATCGGATAAATTAAAAATGCCCTCGGAATGATTTAATTCTGTCTGTATGAGAGGTGGAGTGGAGAATCCTCCTCCTCCACCTCCAGGTGCGGTCTTTTCTTTGTGGGAGATTTTAAATTTTGGAATCTGTTTTGAGTGTGTATGGAAAATTGAGTTTGGTCTAATTTTGGGTCTGGCTCCTTGCCTAAAAAAACTTCCTTATTACTTCTAGAGTATCTAGAGTGGTTGGAGGAATAACCACCTGGTGTATGAGGGGGGGGGGGGATTTTTGTAATGTGTGGGATTAGAATTCTCATGTAGATTTTTTCTAAATGAAGGTTTTGAGTACACATTAGAATTGGAGTTAGAAAACCGTCTTGTATATGATCTTTTTGGATTGGGATCTTGGAATCTAGAATTTTGTTGATTTTTGTATGGGTACCTCAAAGGCCCATATTCTTGTTTTGACTTTGGCCAATTTCTTTGATTTCCCTTTTGGTAATCATCTTGATCCCTCCTAAACTTGGTGGATTTTGTATTAGCAATTTTTTCATCAACAGCTTTTATTTTCTCTTTTAAGATTGTGTAATTATTTTCTACTGCTTTAGGTTCTACATGTGTAGATAATTCGTTTTCTATTTTATTGATTTCATCCTCTAGTGATTTTAAAGATCTTTTTTGATAATTAATTAAGCCTGCCATATATTTTCTTGAGCATTCGTCATTAGCATTGTGCCAATCTTGCATTAATAGTTTATCCTCTAGACCAAAAGCTGGCATTTTTTGTATTCTTAAACCACGTGGGATGATGTCATAAGCTAAATACTGTTCTAATGATGTAATTTCCCACCATTTTCGGGTCTCTTTCTCTAATAGACGTTCCAACTGAATAAATTTGTGATTTAAGGAACTGTCTATAGGTTTATTCCCCCCCCTGAATAAGGTATCAATCCTTAATTTTCTGTCATGTCTCATCTCATCATAAACATTCTGTGCGGCCATAACAATAGTGATATACAATCGTGAAGTACCAAATAATGAAACAAAGAAACAAAGTATATACACTAGAGGTGTACACGTATACTGTGGATAGCCCCAGGTGAACTTCACGACCACCTATGAAAATGTATAACAAACAAACAAAAGTGGAAACCACCCAGAATACGTATAAATGTAAAAATAGAAAAGGGGGACAACCTGATGTTAATCAAATGTCCTTGAATCGAATCTATGAAAAAATTGAAATAACTTGCATAGCGTAAAAAAGTAGATATAAATAGTGAAAATAAGTGAGATTGAAAATACACTCACAAACAAACGATAATTCAGGCCTTTCACCCTCTCAGGGGTTATGTGATGAGTGTAGGTATCCTCCAACACGATATATGTAAATGTAAAAAAATGCAATATAGTGAATTATCTACACATGTAGAACCTAAAGCAGTAGAAAATAATTACACAATCTTAAAAGAGAAAATAAAAGCTGTTGATGAAAAAATTGCTAATACAAAATCCACCAAGTTTAGGAGGGATCAAGATGATTACCAAAAGGGAAATCAAAGAAATTGGCCAAAGTCAAAACAAGAATATGGGCCTTTGAGGTACCCATACAAAAATCAACAAAATTCTAGATTCCAAGATCCCAATCCAAAAAGATCATATACAAGACGGTTTTCTAACTCCAATTCTAATGTGTACTCAAAACCTTCATTTAGAAAAAATCTACATGAGAATTCTAATCCCACACATTACAAAAATCCCCCCCCCTCATACACCAGGTGGTTATTCCTCCAACCACTCTAGATACTCTAGAAGTAATAAGGAAGTTTTTTTAGGCAAGGAGCCAGACCCAGAATTAGACCAAACTCAATTTTCCATACACACTCAAAACAGATTCCAAAATTTAAAATCTCCCACAAAGAAAAGACCGCACCTGGAGGTGGAGGAGGAGGATTCTCCACTCCACCTCTCATACAGACAGAATTAAATCATTCCGAGGGCATTTTTAATTTATCCGATATATCCCTTTCATCACAAGAACTATCATTATTAAAGAAGGGCCTAAATTTCGCCCCATCTTCAAGTTGCAATCCCTTTAATCTCTATTTAGATAACCAAAAATTTCTAAGAAAATTAACATTAAAGAGATTTTTCAGGAGTAAGGAAATGAATATGAACAATCTAGAACTAAATAAAATAAATACATCAACAGACTCCAATAAAGAAAATGAGGTCCCTGATATGGAATCTAAAATCATTCATACCACTTTAAAACCTAAATCGAATTTTTTGCCATGGGCAGCTAAGGGGAAATTTTTGGAAGTCTTTAATGACTTGGTACAAGAAGATCTAAATAAAATTGTAGATAGTAAATTTAAACCAAACCTTACCAAGAAAGAAAAATCAGCATTAACCACTCTCACAGAAAATCATAATTTGGTTATAAAAGAAGCAGACAAGGGAGGGGGGATTGTTATCATGAACAAATCGTATTATTTACAGGAAGCCTATAATATTTTGCATGATGCTAACACATACCAAATTCTGGACAATAACCCGTCTTCTGGATTCTTGGCAGAATTGAATACACTGTTAACTACAGGTTTAGATAATCATATAATAAATTCAGATGAATTTAAATACATCTATAACCCAAACTGCAAAGTAGCAGTTTTTTATTTTTTGCCAAAAATCCACAAGAACACAAAAAAACCCCCAGGCCGCCCTATTATCAGCGGAATCAATTCTTTGACATGTAATTTATCAGAGTACGTGGATTTATTTTTACGACCATATGTCCCATTACATAATACCTTTATTAAAGATACCAGACATATTTTACAAGATTTACAATCTATAGATTGGAAACCTTCCTATCTTTTGGCTACAGCAGACATTACAGCTTTATATTCCAACATTCCCCATGCCAAGGGGATTTCTTGCATTCAAGATACTTTAAAATCACAACAAGTTCTAGAGGACACCCAGATTGAGTTTTTGGTGAGTTGTATTCAATTTGTACTCACCAAGAACTTTTTCTGGTTCAATGGACAGTTCTTTCTTCAGCGGTGCGGCGTCGCCATGGGTACCAAATTCGCCCCTAGTTTCGCCAACTTGTATGTGTCCCATTGGGAACGCCAGCACATCAAGTTGGCGGACCATGATGGGGGTGGTTTGGTCCTGTGGCGGCGCTTCATCGATGATGTTTTGATCATCTGGGACGGTCCTTTGGAAGGCCTCAACTCTTTTTTTGGTGCAAGTTAATAATAATGAGTATAATTTAAAATTTACTTCAGTATCCAGTAATTCAAGTATAAATTTCTTAGATTTAACCATATATGTAGAAAACAACCAGCTAAAAACCAAGACGTACTTTAAGCCCACTGATTGCAATACAGCGATTGAATATTCTAGTACTCATTACCCCTCCTGGCTTTCAAATATTCCTAAGAGCCAATTCACCAGGCTTAGAAGGAATTGTACAGATAACCACATGTTTTTGGAACAGTCTAAAATTATTCAACAAAGATATGCAGAAAAAGGATATAATATCCAAAAAATGGAGACTTCTAAAACTGAAATATTAAACTCTGATAGGTCATTGTTTTTGATCAATAAAGACGAAGAGGGTTTGGAACCTTTAACGGTGGAGCAAAAATTAAAGAATAGATTCAAATGGAGTAATAAAAATAAAAATAAAAATAAAGATAAATACAAAAGTACCAATAACAAATTCGAATTTGCGTTTGTCACACAATATAACTCCCAAGCGAGACAGGTGGAAAAAATCCTTAAAAAACATTGGTACATCCTAAAGAGAGATGAGATCTTAAAAGATGTACTACCGGATTTTCCCACAGTAATATATAAAAAATCAAGCAATTTGAAGAATAAATTAGCACCAAGTTTATTACCTATAACTCCCACTTGCAACAACTTTTTGAAGGTCCAAATACAAGGGTTCTATAACTGTGGCCATTGCTCTACATGTACACATTTAAAAAGGAAAATTCATGATTTTATGGGTACATATACGAAAAAAACTTATAAAATAAAGAATCATATTCACTGTTCCTCTTCCTTTGTAGTTTATCTATTACAATGTGGCTGTGGGGCCCAATACGTGGGCCGCACGTCCAGGAAACTGCATACCCGAATATTAGAACATTATAATAATATACGGAAAAATAAAATTGATCACAGTGTACCAAGACACTGCAATTCTTGTTCTTTATTTTCTTGGAATACCCTACAAGTCTTTGGAATAGATTCAGTCCAATTAGGGTGGAGAGGTGGAGATAAACAACAGGAGTTGGTTAGAAAAGAGGCTCTGTGGATTTTCAACCTAAAAACTTTAAACCTGGGGCTGAATCAAGAAATTGATTTACAAGGTCTTATCTAATCCAGTTTTCTTCATGCGCTCTCTTTGGGAATGTTTAATACAATGCTATGGTTTCCTTTTCTGTATATATTCTTATATATTTATTTTTATGTAATATAATTTTCATGCAATATTATAATATTTGTATCTTTACTATTACAATCTCTGATCTATATATAGTATTCCAATACTTGATTCTACTAATTTTGCATGTTTTTATGCAATATATGAATTCCATTTATATGAGGGTTAATATGCCTTTAACTGAGTTACATATACCAAGTCAGATTCCAAATTAGTCCCCATTCATTTTTATATTTATTTTTATTTTTATATTTGTATATATAGTTCTTGGGTATACACCGATATATATATTTCTTTGGAATATATTTTTATATGCATTAGTTGTATCGAGATATGTATATATTTCTACAATATGGGATATTCATTACGCCACTATATTTAGATTTTTATTGATAGAATTTGTATGGTCATTCGCTCAGGCGATGTTTTCGCCGTTTTCTGTCTTTTGTCCCTTGTAGGTAGCCGTCTTTTGAGATGACGCATGCGCGTCACTGTGTGAGAGGCTCTATGGACTTCGCGCCAGATTATTGCGTTCCACTAGTGAAACGCAAGTTTTATTTTCATGTGTACCGGATTCCGAAAATTGCCTATGAGGGTATATATACCATCAGAGATGGACCCGAGGTTATCCCTGAAGAAGTCCGACATCTAACAGGACGAAACGCGTTGGATATAACCAGACACAACGGAACTTTTTTATATGTTAATTGTTTTTATTTATTCGTTTGGATTCTGCATTTCTTCTATTGGTCCTGGACCTCCACTGTGGACACTCTACTACTACTACCAGGAGTTCCATATGTATATGGAGAGATGCCTTTTTATGCTGCTATTTTGTAAGTGCAATGAATAAATGCGATTTTGTATATTTCTAAACATACTTCACTATATTGCATTTTTTTACATTTACATATATCGTGTTGGAGGATACCTACACTCATCACATAACCCCTGAGAGGGTGAAAGGCCTGAATTATCGTTTGTTTGTGAGTGTATTTTCAATCTCACTTATATTCACTATTTATATCTACTTTTTTACGCTATGCAAGTTATTTCAATTTTTTCATAGATTCGATTCAAGGACATTTGATTAACATCAGGTTGTCCCCCTTTTCTATTTTTACATTTATACGTATTCTGGGTGGTTTCAACATACCAAAGGATCCTGACCGGCCGGAGTACCATGAACCGGAAAGTGTGCAGCTGAAATCGCAGAACCTTTTAAGACAGTAATATTGTATAACTGGACAAGGTGCTATTACAATAATCTGCAAACAATAAACAAGCAAATCTTAGTGCAGATGGTTTATACAGAAATACGTAGAAGTAAATAATAGATGGGTAACTCACAAACATAGAGCCAATAATACACTTGGCTCTGATGGAAAACGCCTCTGGATCTTCTAAGGGAGATCCCACACCTTCTTTTTGTCTCCTCCTGGTCTCCTCCACTTTAAACCAATTTGGTAGAAATAGAGAATGGCAGCTCCAAGGAAGGTTTAAACTAAATTTTTATTGTGTATATATAAAAAAAAGAATTTTTTATCGATATAAAATAATGATTAAAAGATTAATAAAATTAATATCTATATAGAATCAGTCCAAAACGCGTTTCGCCAGTAACTGGCTTCCTCAGTTGGTCTAATGTACCTTGTTGCCTCGTGTTCTTTTATGTGTGTCTTAATTCAAAATTGCCGGCATCTGCTGGTCCGGAAGTCTGTTGTGTGGAACGCACGTGGGATCTGTTGAAACGCACGTTCGGTCATACGTGCGTGCGTCAATCACGTGATTTGACTGTTTGTCTCTCTCTTATTCTTCGTGGAACGCAGCGCGTGCGTTTTACAGTCATCAATTGCAGAGGTCGGCTGTTCTACTTCCCTTTTCTTCGTGGAGCGCATAGCATGCGTTCCACAGCCGGATTAGATAAATGTCCAACATAAACTCTTTGAGTGTATTGTCCATTAGGTCTCAACGGACCCAGATATAGATAAATAATGAAAAAGAGGAACATAATAACATTATTAAAAAAATATAAGAAATACATCTAAAAATATTTTGGAATATAGGAGATGATCATAGTAAAAAATATATGTGAACAAACTATTGTAATCATATAATAAAGTTTGGATAAAAATGGGTAAAAAATCCAGACGGGTAGAGAGGAGAATTCACTATAAAATGGAAAACTATAAAATTCTCAATTTGAATTATGGTGGAAAGCTGGGAAAAAAAGGGGGGAGGCCTCTTTTTCATTATTTATCTATATCTGGGTCCGTTGAGACCTAATGGACAATACACTCAAAGAGTTTATGTTGGACATTTATCTAATCCGGCTGTGGAACGCATGCTATGCGCTCCACGAAGAAAAGGGAAGTAGAACAGCTGACCTCTGCAATTGATGACTGTGAAACGCACGCGCTGCGTTCCACGAAGAATAAGAGAGAGACAACCAGTCAAATCACGTGATTGACGCACGCACGTATGACCGAACGTGCGTTTCAACAGATCCCACGTGCGTTCCACACAACAGACTTCCGGACCAGCAGATGCCGGCAATTTTGAATTAAGACACACATAAAAGAACACGAGGCAACAAGGTACATTAGACCAACTGAGGAAGCCAGTTACTGGCGAAACGCGTTTTGGACTGATTCTATATAGATATTAATTTTATTAATCTTTGAATCATTATTATATATCGATAAAAAATTATTTTTTTTATATATACAATAACATTTTTGTTTAAACCTTCCTTGGAGCTGCCATTCTCTATTTCTACCAAATTGGTTTAAAGTGGAGGAGACCAGGAGGAGACAAAAAGAAGGTGTGGGATCTCCCTTAGAAGATCCAGAGGCGTTTTCCATCAGAGCCAAGTGTATTATTGGCTCTATGTTTGTGAGTTACCTATCTATTATTTACTTCTACGTATTTCTGTATAAACCATCTGCACTAAGATTTGCTTGTTTATTGTTTGCAGATTATTGTAATAGCACCTTGTCCAGTTATACAATATTACTGTCTTAAAAGGTAAACTGAAGCTCCACTTATATTTTGTTTGTTTTGCATGTCCTGTGTTGTGAAGGTTAAGGGATTCCTTCACTTAAGTGTAAGAGCTCACTTTCACCTTACTGTTTCTGTGTGCACCCTTTTTTCATATACATGAAATCGCAGAACGTGTAACGTTAATGGACCGTTAAGATTGTCCTTCCGTGAAAAGGTACGATAAAAAATTGAACACCATGGTGACAGGTGCAGTAAAGGGATCGAAATCCCTGCCCACACCATCGGTTCCAGGAATTCCATGCTGATATGTAACTCCGGTGTGTACCCAGTGCCCACGAGTCCCATAATAGGTCTCTAGCTGGTTGCGATAGTCCCTCAACAGTCCAGGCTCCCCTGAAAGACTCCCGGCCACTAATTCCAGACTCTCCTGTAGGATCAGTGGATGCGGTTCCCCTTTCGGATCTGTCAAAAGGAATGGGAACGACGGGAGGAGTAGAGGGTGATCTTGAGCTAGAGCCAACAAGTCCGGGAACCACGCCTGACTTCTCCACAACGGCGTGATGAGTATCATCGAAATCTTGGTTACTCTGAGACGATGGAGTACCCTCGCTAACATCGAGAACGGTGGAAACGCATATGCACACCTCAGAGGCCATGGTTGTAGAAATGCATTGATCGCCTCACACTATGGATCCGGGAGCCAGCTGTAATATCTGGGTAGTTGCGTGTTTGTCCTGGAAGCGAAAAGGTCTATGATTAACGGGCCTCTGTGAGTTCTCACCATGGAGAATACTGAGGTGTCTAGACACCTGTCACTGCCGTCCCGCCAGTGGCGGGAAAACCAGTCTGCTGTGAGATTGTTGATCCCCAGTAGGTATTCCGCCTTGATCGTAATGTTGCTGGGAAGACAAAATTGGTAAATGTCCCTCGTCGCCTCTGTCAGAGCTCGTGACCGGGCTCCGCCCAATCGGTTTATGTACTGGTCTGCAGATATATTGTCCATGCATAGGAGAATTCAACTATTGGACAGGGCCCCTGAAGCAAGTAGGGCAGGGACGCAGGCCTCTGAGCAGGGTACCACCCCCCAGCAGCTGAGTGCGATCCAGGGGGAGAACACAGCCAGCTCTCCTCCACAGAGGACAGCTCCGACGATCCCCAGTAAGCAGAGCCGCAACCAACTCAGCAGCCAACTCCTATCATCCTTGGCCAGTCGGGCAAACAAGGAGACCCAGGTGAAGGAAGGGCCAGGGGGCACACTTGTTTGGGTGGAGGTTGTTAGCGGCTCAGCAAAACGCGGGGGCACCTTTGTTTGGGTGGGTTTTTTTAGGGTCTTAGAGACACCTGTGTACCAGAGCCTTGGATGGATGGCCTCCTGAGCTAAAGACACTTTATGTTTAAGTCACCTTGTACCCAGGAGGGTGCAGGGTGCAAGGTGGGCACAACATCAGGACTTTAGGGGCTGGTCGGGGACAAGTACCGTTGGGGGCATGGCCCTAAAAGACTCTGTGTCCCCTCCTGGCAGCAGTGAGCTGACCTGTGTGAGTCATGCTGTGGCTGCCAGAGGTGGACAAGGTGGAGATGTGTGGCGGACCAACGCCACTAAGTACCATGCCCACTGCTTATTTGTGTGTTTTTCCCTTGTATTGAGTGGTCCCTCTATGTTTCCCCATGTATTTGCATGCATTTTGTGTATTTTGCCTGTTTCCCATGCGGGAGAACCCATACGAATGAAACCCGTTCGTCTCCTGAACGGAGACCACCCTGAGTTCCCATTTAGAACGCTCATTAGAACATTCTAAAACCTCAAGTGAAATCATTAACAAATGCTCCCCTGTGTGGCCGCTAGTTCGTATAGCCGAATGCAAACCAGGGGAGGCATTCGTATCCTGAAAGGACCTGCCCACACTGTCTCAGGTCGCCGTGTTGGAGATCGCCCTGCTTGCTCCTAACAGAGCTATGGTCACTTCTTCCCCTACCCGGGATCTGTGAGACCAGGCTCGTAGCTGACCGAGGGCACTCTCCCCAGGGCTGCCTAAGTGGAGGTAGCCCTGTAGAGAGGAACGAGCCCCAGCCCTGAGGCCTATGAAGTCCATGCCGACCAATAGAAGAAGGAGTGCCCATTCAAACTGGGCTTGAGCCATTCTTCTGATGGGTCGGCACAATGGTGCGCTGATTGGTTGCTGCGGGGGCGCAGGTGACCAATCACAGAGGGAGCACCCTTTCAAATGGGGTTTTGCGCCCTTTCTCTTTATTGGGGGGCGAAACCCCTCTCCTCTCTGAGCGCTGATTGGCTCAAATTGGTTTTGCACGTTTCAGCTGATTGGTTGTTGCTTGATTTAGGCGCGAAGTTTGTATTTGCCAGACTAAACCAAGCAACCCCCTGGAACTACTTTCGGTAATTTACATGCCATCGAGACCAGACTTTGTACAATGGTTTCTCAGGCTCTGTAAATCTGATAGCCCCACTATTTGTATGGATCCCAGCTGAGACCAGGGACTATCTAGTGATGTATGTTTTTTATGTGTGACCCCTGTCTTTCCAGGGGCGCGGAGCTCCTGCGTTTTCCTCCTGTATGTGAAATGTTTTAATGTGTGTAACTGTATGTGCTGTTGGTATCTCTGATGCCGGGAGATGGCTATCTGTAACCCAGCCCCCTCATGCCTCGGACTAAGGGAAGTGTATTGAACTGAATGGAGACCCCCTGCGGTGGTCTGTGCATAAAAGCTGTGTGTTTCAATAAAGATTGTCAGAGTTGTACCTCCAGAACTAGGTGTTGTCCAGTTACTGGGCGGGTCAGGGGGAGGGTTAATTCCTGGGCCAGCTTGTTGCAGCAGGTGGAAGATGCAGCAGGGAAAGTCCTTGTAAGGACTGAGAGCTAGTTCCCCTATCGGTTCCCCTGTTCCAGCTATTAAGCAGTCCCTTTTGGTGGAGGTACCTAGCTGGGGTACAGGGAGCTCCGCTACACTAGTCTTTGACTCATATATCTCTCAGACACAGGGACACCTAGGAGGGATTTGCCTTCTTTTGTATGGTGACCCCATGCTGGGGGTCTGTGCATAAAAAGCTGAGTGTGGCTTAATAAACCTCAGTTGTACTCCCAGGAATGTGTGTCGTCCAGTTACTGGGGAAATGGGCTATATTTACTATGCAGCACTTTGTTCCAGTACGAGAGGACTTCAGCAAAAGGTCTTCGGTCTCAGGATTGCAGCTCTGCTACAACTGATTGGCAGCGGTGGAATACAGATCTCGTATCGGAAGAAAGCTATGGCTCAGTGGATAGTAGTCTCCAGAATGGACGGTGAATGGAGACGAATTACTTTGTTTTCAAACGAACTACATTGAAATAAATTCTGGAAGCAAGCGGCAAGGTAGCCAGCAACAAGTCAAAAGCTACCCTTGTCGCCGAGCTCATGGAGGGTGATCAATCCAGCAGCGCTACCTCTTTATCCGCTATGAAAGAAACTGAATTCCAGAGGGAAGTGGGTATTCGGCTGGCCTTCGGCACCCCTCCAAAGAGACCGATGCCTAAATGATGTCGGAGGTGCATGTCAAAGGTGATGGCCTGGGAGGAACAGGTGAACCAACTACAACTGGCCAACCGACGATCCAGGGAAGGATCCCCTTATCCTAGAAAGTAAGCCCAAAATTCGTATGGCGCTTTTAAGAACTTTTCGGAAACAGAGTAGGGTATTGATGGATTTCTCCAGGACTTTGAACAACATTGGAATTTGCACAACATCAATTCCATGAATTGAGTGCCACTTTTGGCTGTCAAACTGTTGGGCCATGCAGCAGAGGCTTACCAGGCAGTCCCCGATGAGGATATCAGGAACTATGCCAGAGGCGTACTGCAGGAGATTTTGGGACTTAAAAAAGATGGACAAGGATTCTCATGCCGAGTGGGCATGCCGACTACACCGAGCCACAGTTGGATGGGCACAAGCCCACCAGGCTAAGACCATGGAACGACCAAGCTAGAAGGGAAGGCACAGATAGCACAGGATGATAGAAACAGGTGCTGTAGAGGTATCCTAACCCCTCTCCAAACACCCATTACTCTAAGAATTCCAAGCAGAGATGTTGCATCGTCTGGCATCCGGAACCTATTAGTCCTTTAAAAGGACCTTAGTCTATCACAAAAACCTGTGAACCAATAAGGATCCCTTGAAAGTGTCCAACCACTAGGTCCAGCATCTGCCTTATCACAAGAGGGTGTAGTTCCACACGAGGTCCAGTCAGTAGAATGGAGAATGATGGAAGGTCATGAGGTAGTTCCAACAGATCCTGAAACCCCGGTCTGCTCTACCAGAAGAGAGCAATAAGAAGGAGAGACTCTCTGTGGAGGCAAGTGTAATTGAGTACTCTTGTCAGCATGGAGAACAGTGGGAAGGCAAGGAACGCATCCAACACCTCTCAGTCCAGGAGCCAACTGAAGTAAATTGGGATGTCATTTGGTCCTGGAGGCAAATAGATCCCCATGCAATTGGCCCCTGAGGAAAAATCAAACTGTCTAGACACCAGTCACTGCATGCAGTCCCACCAGTGGCAAGAGAACTAGCCTACCGTACGGTTGGTGATCCCCAGAAGATATTCTGCTCAGAGAGTAATAGTGCGTGAGAGAGAGAACCTGGAAATGTCTTTTGTTGCCTCTGACAAAGCCCGGTATCTGTTTCCACCTAGGCGGTAGATGTATGGAATTGCGGAAAATTGTCCATGTGAAGTAGAAATCAGCAGTTGGATAGACCTTTCAGCTAGACTGTGGTTGGCAAAGGATAACTTCCAGACAATATATGTACAAATTAATCTCGTAGTCCAGCCAAAGGCTTCCCGTGGGAGAATCAATGTAGGGAGTTCCCCAGCCCTAGAGGCTGGCGTTCACAATAAATTACAGTGAAGGACCAAATATCGCTGTGCGATTCCAGGCTTCCATGTGAAGCCGCCACCAGTGGAGTTCCGTCCATACCTCTGCTGAGAGAGCACCCCGTGGTCGAGTGTTGATTACTGTCTGTTCACCATGAAGCCCACAGATTCCAGAATGTGAACGACAAATTTCACCTGAGATCATTACCTGGGTACTGTGTCATAGAACATTAGTAAATCGAACAGGTGGAAAAGGCACAGGATATCTTTGGACTGAAGTTGCACCATAATCAGTTTCAGCATCTTCATGAAACACCACAGAGCCGAGTTGAGGCTGAAGGGCATGTTCACACCCGATCCCCCCAAAACAAATCAAGGGAAGAAATGACTCTCCAGGGTGGTGGAACCCGACAGATATGTGTCAATTAGGTCCAGCCAGGTGAACTAGTCTTTAGCGAGAGGAGGACCTTCAAATGGTGAATTCCGTCCATCATGAAATGTCGGTATACGAAGTAGCCTAGGCAAGTGTTGCAGCTGGCAAGTGTTGCTGACCAGTCAGTAAACCCCTCCCCTTCTTATTCTTGACACGAAATATGTTACTGAAGAAACTTTTTGGCCAGTGCGTATTTAACCGTGCCTTGGCGAAGAGGGATCAAGTCTCTGTGTCCATGAGGAGACTGTGTTACCATTCTATGGAAGTTTGGTGTTGATCCCATATAGCGCTGCCTTAGGCCATTCAGCACACAGTGCAGCATTAGTCTTGCCCAACACACAGATCAAGGGTTGGGCCTATTCACGACTAGCACTTAAATCTAGGTGCATGTCTCAGGAGAGGGTCAGTGCAGAGAAGTATAGTATTTAAGCCAGCTGACTCAGTAGAACCAGCAGCTTATCCTACGTAGCCGTAAGGTCCCTCTCGAAGTCTATATAGGGTCAAGGCCCAATCAAACAAAAACTTCTGTAGTGTCAAATTCAGGTGCACTGTCGATTTCCTCAAGCAGGAGAGGTCTAGTACAGTCGGCCGAAACCATGTACGATCCTCTTTCACCAAAGGCATGCAGAGCTAATAGTGGACACACTAAGCCAGGTAGCAGGTAGGTTCCATTCCGACGATCATGGGTGTCGAATAGTACCTGTTCAAATAAGGGGACTCCTTTTTTAGTTTTTTTTAAATTGTTCTTTATTAAATTTTCACATACAAAGTTCGATATCAAAGTCATCCAACCACACAACAGAAATGCATAATTAATCGGTAAGGACCATAAACCTTTTTTCCATCTGTGATTTATCGAAATATATTCGATTATGTCTTACATATGAAGCAATATTCCTACAAAAGACAAAAACAAAGACAAAACCTGCGCGACCAAGTATGGGTCCCCTCACTTTATGTTAAAAAATCTGAAAAGATAAAGAATTAAACATTAATCCTAACGGGGAAAGAACTAAGCCAAGGATCCCATATTTTTTTTATATGAACCAAATCTTTGAAAAGCTGCAAAATAAGCTTTTTCTATCAGACACTGAGAATTTATTTGATTCACTAATGCTATCAGAAGGATTTCTTGTTTTTTCTTCCACATTCTTGAAATAACCAATATCATAGTCATGAAAAACTGAATAAGCAAGAATTTGCCATTTTTATTAATGTAAAGTTTAGATCTAAAATGGCTTTTTCTGGCGATACCTTAATTTTCAGCTTTAAAATATCTGAGATTATTTGAAAGAGGTTAGAGTATTATTAACAAGTCTACAAGACCACCAGATATGAACAAATGATCCTTCACTTATTCCACATCTACAGGATAGAGTGGAATGATTAGAATCTATTTCATGCATTTTAGTGAGGACAAGATGCCATCTATGCAATATTTTATAATGTAATTCTTGGATATTTAAACAGTGTGTAATTTTCCCAGCCTGTATTTAAATTTTCCCCCATACAATAGTATCTATCGGTTTTTCCTAGATCTTTAGACCAAGCGGTTTGCGATATCGCTTTTTTTTCTTTTTCCATGGTTTTAAAAAAACAATGAGCTTTTTTTGAATATGTTATTATTTAAATGTGTAGCAAAGATATTCTCTAGTGTTTCTAAAGCCTTTGGCTTTAATGTAGTTATAAGATGCGCTTTTATGTATTTTTTTAAAGTAAATCCATAACCCCTAACAGCAGTGTCCAGTCAAGCAGGAAGTCAATGGGCATGGTAAAAGGGTGTGCCACTGACACAAATCACGTAACCTGCCAAAAGGGGCGAACATGCCCAAAAAGAGGACATGTCTGCCCTAAGAATTAGAAGGCCAGTCAGGCCTGAATGCATGTCAGGCTGCCTGCCAATCATGCAGCTGGCCAACTAAGGGCATACTATGCAGACAGCACCCTGAGCTTGGCATCAATGCATCTAATGATGCACTCGCTCAAAGCTTTCTAAGGACTGTCCCCTAGCACTCGCTGGTCCACTTGTCTCCTTACCTTCTTACTAGCAGGCAGAAGCTCCTGGTATATAGTCTGGGACAGAGAAAAGCTGTATGTAGTGAGTGCAGAAGAAAGGGAACATGCCATAGTGTTAGAGAGACCAAAGTCAGCATTACCTTAAAGGATCACTATAGGGTCACGAACACAAACATGAATTCATGACCCTATAGTGTTAACACCACCATCTAGCCCCCCTGGGCCTTTCATGCCTCAATAAATATAGCAAAATCTTACTATATTCAAGCCTGAAGCTGTAACTCTGCATGCTGTTTGCCTCAGAAAAAAGCAGTCTGCTGACATCATTAGAAGTGGTGGCCTGATCCAATCACAGTGCTTCCCCATAGGATTGGCTGACTGACAAAGAGGCAGGTCAGAGCCAGCATGATTCAAACACAGCCCTGGCCAATCAGCATCTCCTAAGAGAGATGAATTGAATCAATGAATCTCTTTGAGGAAAGTTCAGTGTCTGCATGCAGAGGGAGGAGACACCGAATGTTTGGATGCATTTTAGGCAGCCATGACCCAGGAAGGATCTCTAACAGCCATCTGAGGAGTGGCCAGTTATCACTAGGCTGTAATGTAAAGACTGCATTTTCTCTGAAAAGACAGTGTTTACAGCAAAAAGCCAGACGGTAATGATTCTTCTTACCAGAACAAATTCAATAAGCTGCAGTTGTTCTGGTGACTATAGTGTCCCTTTAACTATATTCATTGTCAGCCAGTCCACACAAGTTTTGTTCCCATACATCCCTCTTAAGTTTCCATACTTAAGTAAGAGTATGTGAAAAGTAGTTAGGGTTGCCACCTTTCTTGGAAAAACATACCGGCCTTACTAATTTTCATAATTAAATATGTATGGGTGACATCACATGATGTAAATCACAAGGAGTGACATAAGAGAAAATGCTGTAAAATCACCAAAAAACTACTTTGTTTGATTCTGCTGTAAAGATGGATTCCTCCCAGTGCCCCCATGTCTCCAATTGCCTTCATGAATCAGTGCCCCCATGTGTCGATTACTCCAGGTCTCAGTGTTCCTATGTATCAGTGTCTCAGTGCCCCATGTCTCCCAGTGTCGTGTCCCCAGGTCTCCCAGTGATCCTATGTATCACAGTGTCTCAATGCCCCATGTCTCCCTTTGTCCCCATGTATCCCATGGTCCCCATGTCACTAGGACACTAGGAAGAAGGGGAGACCTGGGGACACGGGGAGACCTAGGGACATGGAGACACCAGTGACACTGGGAGACTAGGGGACTCTGGCTGGGACACATGGGGACACTGGGAAAATAGGGGACACTTGAAGACATGGGGGACACAGACACTAGAGACACTGGCTGGGGGACATGGGGACATTGAGAAATGGGGCACTGGGAGACATGGGAACACTGAGACACCAGGGCCAAAGACACTAGGGACACTAGCTTGGAGACATGGGGACATTGTGACACTTGAGGCACTGAGAGACATGGAGGCACTAGGAGACATGGGAACAGTGAGACACTGGCAGACTGGGGGCACTGGGAGACTAGGAGGCCCTGAGACACCAGGGACACTAGCTTGGAGACATTGAGGCATTGGGAGACATGGAGGCACTAGGAGACATGGGGACAGTGAGACACTGGCAGACTGGGGGCACTGGGAGACTAGGGATCACTGGGAGACTAGGGACACTGTGTCCCCATGTGTCTGTGTCATAATGTCTCCCAATGTCCCTTAGTGTCTCAGTGTCTGCCATAATGTCTCCCAGTGTCCCTTAGTGCCTCAGTGTATGTCTCCTTGCAGTCTTTCCCCCCATTCCTTACTTTGCTGAGCTGTAGGCTGTCTCTGCAGGGTGGGTGTTGCTGTCTGGACTCTCTGTAGCTGCACCCCTGCAGATCAGTGAGTAGAGATAGGCAGGGAGGGATATGCTGGAACTTCCTATCCCTGCCTGTCTCCACATACAGCGACCCCTACTGGCCAGTGCTGGTATTGCAGAGTAATCTCTTGTTTATACTGAGAAAAATACCAGCATTTGTATTGCCAGTATCACTGCAATATTGGCACCAGCCAGGCAGCCTCAAATTCTGGCTGTGCCAATAAAATAAAAGAAAGGTGGAATCCCTAAGAGTAGTGTGTGTGTGAAAAAAAAAAGGATTTTTTTTTTTTTAAATCAATGGGCCTATTCCATGGGCCTGGGCCTGGAGCTGCAGCTCCATCAGCCCCTATGTTAATCCGTCACTGGACGAATTGCCAAAGTCACGAATTTCGGAATGCCGAACCAAAATTTTTTCCCATGCACATGCCTAACATACAGCCTCATCTGTCCCTGAGGAAATCCCAGGAGGTGAAGAAACACGTAGGACTGCTTTATTTGCTGTTTTTAACTTATATGTGAGTTATAAATAATTATTTTTGCACTTTTCATTTGCCTCTGTTTACAATTTTTACTTTAATAACTGTCTCAAAAAAAAGGAATATTCCCCTTTCCCTGATCTTACCTTGCAGTGAGGGGGTGGCACAATCATATCCGTGGTGGTTGACAAAGCAGCCTATCCACTTGCACTTTGTTAATTTTTTGTCCAACTACCCTGGAATTGAAGTGGAAGTATTACCCATCTATACCCATACATAGTTACACACACTGACAGATACTGACAGATAGTGATGTCGCGAACATAACATTTTCTGTTCGCGAACGCGAACTTCCACAAATGTTTGCGAACGGGCGAACCGCCATAGACTTCAATAGGCAGGCAAATTTTAAAACCCACAGGGACTCTTTCTGGCCACAATAGTGATGGAAAAGTTGTTTCAAGGGGACTAACACCTGGACTGTGGCATGCCAGAGGGGGATCCATGGCAAAACTCCCATGGAAAATTACATAGTTGATGCAGAGTCTGGTTTTAATCCATAAAGGGCATAAATCACCTAACATTCCTAAATTGTTTGGAATAACGTGTTTTAAAACATCAGGTAGGATGTTGTATCGATCAGGTAGCTTAAGGGTTACGCCCGCTTTACAGTGACAGACCAAACTCCCCGTTTAACGCACCACAAACAACCGCAAACAGTCCATTTGCACAACCGCAAACTCCCCATTTGCACAAGGTTGGATACCGATCGATGGTTCGATATTCTGAGCCCTCTCTGATTTACTGTACACGACTATTCAATATTCCCACAAATTTTATATAGCATTTTATGTTTGTTTGAGACCACCTTAAAAATATTGGATATCGCTAAAAATCATGATCACTATATACTTTCTCTACAAACCTCTAAAACGAACCAAACTACTCATCCATCCGCTATACCACTTTATCCCACCTGGAACTAGTGCCCAGTTAAAATACTTGACTCTTACTTACCCACACTCAGTCATGCCACACACATTTCACCACTACTCTCACTGAATCCCTCTGACTACGGCTAAATTCATCTTCTACATCAGAACACTACTCCTAAGATTGGGTTGTATCCATGTCTCGGGTCTTTCATTTAGAATAGGGGCAGCTTCGGTCTCCTTCAACACTGACACTCCAGTGCATATTATTAAAAGATTGGGCCGATGGAAATCCTCAGTCTACAACCGATATACTCCTCATCCCAAGAAAAAAATGAGGAAAGCTTTTAAAAGTTTGGCTTTGTAAATTTGATGCAATAAGTGTGTTTTTCTTTAATACCTTTTCACCCTCTTTGCATGAACCCGATTTACATATATTACTAATATGTTTCTGAACATATATATTATATTATTCACTCACTCACTCTCTGGTCACATCATGCTGCCTAGGTCCAACGATAAATGACTATGGGGGATAATGTATAATAAACACAGGTTACTGGCTATGGGGGGGGAGGGGGGTAATGTATAATAAACACAGGTTACTGGCTATGGGAGGGTAATGTATAATAAGCACAGGTTACTGGCTATTGGGGGATAATGTATAATATACACAGGTTACTGCCTATAGGAGGATAATGTATAATAAACACATGTTACTGGCTATGAGGGGGATAATGTATAATAAACACAGGTTACTGGCTATGGGAGGGATAATGTATAATAAACACAGGTTACTGGCTATGGGAGGATAATGTATAATAAACACAGGTTACTGGCTATGGGAGGATAATGTATAATAAACACAGGTTACTGGCAATGGGAGGGATAATGTATAATAAACACAGGTTACTTGCTATGGGGGGATAATGTATGATAAACACAGGTTACTGGCTATGGGAGGTATAATGTATAATAAACACAGGTTACTGGCTATGGGAGGATAATGTATAATAAGCACAGGTTACTGGCTATGGGAGGATAATGTATAATAAACACAGGTTACTGGCTATGGGGGGATAATGTATAATAAACACAGGTTACTGGCTATGGGGGGATAATGTATAATAAACACAGGTTACTGGCTATGGGAGGTATAATGTATAATAAACACAGGTTACTGGCTATGGGGGGATAATGTATAATAAACACAGGTTACTGGCTATGGGAGGTATAATGTATAATAAACACAGGTTACTGGCTATGGGAAGATAATGTATAATAAACACAGGTTACTGGCTATGGGGGGATAATGTATGATAAACACAGGTTACTGGCTATGGGAGGTATAATGTATAATAAACACAGGTTACTGGCTATGGGAGGATAATGTATAATAAGCACAGGTTACTGGCTATGGGAGGATAATGTATAATAAACACAGGTTACTGGCTATGGGGGGATAATGTATAATAAACACAGGTTACTGGCTATGGGAGGGATAATGTATAATAAGCACAGGTTACTGGTTGTGGGGGGATAATGTATAATAAACACAGGTTACTGGTTGTGGGGGGATAATGTATAATAAACACAGGTTACTGGCTATGGGGGAGATAATGTATAATAAGCACAGGTTACTGGCTATGGGGGGATACTGTATAATAAACACAGGTTACTGGCTATGGGAGGATAATGTTTAATAAACACAGGTTACTGGCTATGGGAGGATAATGTATAATAAACACAGGTTACTGGCTATGGGGAGGATAATGTATAATAAACACAGGTTACTGGATATGGGAGGATAATGTATAATAAACACAGGTTACTGACTATGGGGGGATAATGTATTATAAACACAGGTTACTGGATATGGAGGATAATGTATAATAAACACAAACACAGAAAAAAAAATAATACAAAGAAAAAAAAAAGAATGCAGCTTCAGAATTAATCTAAAATGCTGTCTAGGAGGTGGGAGGGTCTGGGAGGGAGGGTCTACTGCTGATTGGCTGGAAGGTGTCTGCTGACTGTGAGGTACAGGGTCAAAGTTTACTCAATGATGACGAATAGGGGGCGGACCGAACATCGTATATGTTCGCTGTCCGCAGCGAACGCGAACATGCGATGTTCGCCAGGAACTATTCGCCAGCGAACCGTTCGGGACATCACTACTGACAGATACGCATACACATACAAACACTGAGCTATCACTGACATACAGATACACACACAGGCACACTGACACACACATGTTGGTAATTTTTTTTAGCCACCTTCCTGATTCTTAGCTTTTGGGTGCAGTATGGTGGCCTCTGCTGTCTGGGACTGATGTGAGTCAGAGATTAGCTCTTCCCTCCTCCTGTGCTTACTCCCTCCTACACGAGTTAACTAGGAAGAAGTGACTCCCTTCCTCCCAGCAATGCCATCTTTAAAGGGGCCCGGTCGAGCAATTAGAAAGCCAAAGCGCAAGACCGGGCCCTGAAGACATATGACAATCTGGAGACCGTAAGTGCATGGGCCAACCAACGTGCCAGTCAGTGTGCAGGCGCCAGTGCAGCCATATCACCAGCACCGGCGGTAATTCCAGCCCTGTGCAAGGGCACATATATAGCACAATGGGAATGTGAAGCCTGGGTGCCTCCGCCAACCTGAATCGCTTGGCCTATGACAACCATCATGGTTGTCACACCATAATGGCGGCCATGTCCATGACACACAAAGCCCACCCACCTGCTTCTAAACTTCACCCACACTGACACACAAACACTGACCTATTCACAAACATTCACTGACTCACACCAACTAGCACACAGAGACCCATACATATACATACTCACTGATCCATACACATACAAACACTGACCAATGCACACACTATCACTTTAGGTTTCTGTGGCAAGTACACCACTTGCTTCTGATTCACATACACACTGACACACAAACACTGAAAATTTGCCCTTATTTCCCCTCATCGCTCTCCCTACGCAAGAGCAATGTGTGTGGTAGCTGTATGTGATTGTGCATGAGGTTTGGCTGAGTGTGATGGTTGCCTGAGTGTGATTTTAGATACTAAGTTAATGTATGGGGTTGTCTGAGAGTAATTGTGTGAGAGGGTGTCTGCATATGATTATGTGTATAATTCTCTTAAATTGAGGGTGGGGTGAGCTGCATGTGATTCTTTACATTCTTTAAATCTGGAAGAGCAGAGTCTCTTAAAAATAGTATGTTTGTCCCTATAACCACATGTTAAAAGTTACTTTCAGCTTATTAATCACTTTTAATGAGAACTAATAGATGTAAGCTCCATTTTGTCTTTGTCATGGTCAGGAAGCGCATGAAGTACCTGGAGCACAAAGCACTGACTCCATTCCGTATGTGATACCACGTAGATAAAAAATACGTCACTCTCGAGTGATCTGTGTCACGCATTTTGTCAATGTCAGATGTAGTACATCATTATTGACACTGGGTGTCACTATCACTCTATGATGATTCCCTTTCACCAACTAATTTTATACTACTATTCTATTGCCACACTTAGATACATTCAGTAAAATCAATGGCAGTTATCATTAGTTTGGGCTGTGATACCCAGTACTGAAGAGACATCTGAGAGATAGAAGATACTGTAAAACAGCATAATAATGAAAGACAAATGCTAAAATTAAAAATTAAATAAAACAGAGTAATAGAGAGATCTAGTAAAAAGCAAAAAAGAAACAAGATTTAGAAGAGACAAAGAGTGGTTTTATTCCTCACGAATAACATGTAAATGCAGAGGCATTAAAAGATATAGAAGATTAATTTTAAAAAAGTAAATTAAAAGCGACCACATCCACAAATGAAGACAATAAATTGCAACATTATGGAATAGTAAGACTAAAGAAAGAGATTAGGAATTAGAGAACAAGGGAGGAGGTGTGACAGAGGGAGGGAGAGAATGAACTTGAGAGGGAGGGAGATTCATATGAAGCAAGAGGAGTACAAGGTAAAGGAGAGAATTTACAGAGAGGGAGAGAAAGAGGGGCTGATGATCAGAGCGCCACTGATGTGTGGGTGTCATCTGTGATTTTGCATAGTTTCCATCGTATAGAGCAGCACATAAGGATACATATAAAGAAAGGAGGAGAAACAAGGAAAATATAGGAGACACACAGGGATAAAAGGGAGATACAGAAGGAGGTAGTGAAATCGAGTGCCAAAGGCAAAGAATAGGTACGAACAGTAAAAGGGGAAAAGACACTCAGAGCAGGAGGTGCACATAGCATCGAGCCTTATAGATGAGGATATAGAGAAATTGAGATGAGACCCAAATATGCACACATGGAAATGTATTGATACACACACACACTCCTACAGAGTGGTCTCTGAACCAACCCTCACACAATGAGACACCCATGGAAAAGAAGGGATGCTGTTTTGTGATGGATTGTGTAAAGGTAGTCTAACCCTGGGGCACAGTCTGGTAGGACATATCGCAGTCTCAAATTGATCAAGGTAATATTTGTGACGGTGTCCGAGCTCTTTCTCGTTTTATTTTATAACACAAAGACATTTAGCACTAGCATTTTTCAACTCTCTCAAGAAATACTCTCACTCTTCTACACTCCGCTCCCTCACCTGTTTCACTACTCTTAGCACACTTTAAGTGCATTTTTATTTTCTGGAACTCTCACAGAGTGGTCCCACAACTTGTTTGAAGAAAATTATCTACTCACTGGATACCCTTTTGGAACTGTTTATCTGCACAGTCTGAGTGCTCCCCCAGAAATCTCAGAATTCATACTCATCAGACTTGTAACCAATACTCGCTAAACATTGGGATTCTCTCCAGGAACTTAATTTGGACTGTATCTTGGCAAACTCGAGTTAAGTAGTGGAGCCATTCGACATTCTCACTTGGAGGGTCTCTATCATCGCACCCAAGGACCAGTCACCCAGAACAGTCTATATCTTTGCCTTCTCTCTTCCAGTGATGGCGTTCACCTTTGCTGCGTTCTGTTACATGCTGACTCTGGTTCTCTGTGCTTCTCTCATATTTTTCATCATTTGGCACGTGAGTCTTAATGCCCCAAGGGTAACAAGAGGGATACATTTCAACAAGGGACAGTTGGGGTGGTGGTTGTTACTGATACATTACCAGATGCTATTTCCTGACAAAATGCAATAATGGGGAACACCCTAATTAAGGATGTAAAAAGAAGGGAGGGAGTGTGTGACAAATACATAACCAGTGGCAAAATGGGAAGGCACAGTGACATAATATTGCAATTTAAGGAGGATATAAAGCAGCCAGGGGCAGTAGGTTAAGATGGGACATGTCCTAGCTGAGATAAAGGTGAAAATGCCTTGTGCAAGAGAGGCAAAGAAGGGAAACTTGGGTGGAAAAAATACCCTAAACAGGCCTAATAATTGAAACAGAGGAACCTAGTCATTTCAAATATTCGATATACACACACACACACACATATATATATGTATATATATATATATATATATGAATATATATATATGTGTATATACACACACGATAGATAGATAGATGATAGATAGATAAACACACACATATATACATTTTACATATGTGTGTGTGTGTGTGTGTGTTTGTGTGTGTCTGTGTAAATACAGGTCTCAGGTGTGCATCTATTCACTTCACTGCCTGAATCACAGCTGTTTTCGCGCTTTACTCACGGTGTGTGACATATTATGTATGACCTTCCTTTGGTTTGTGAAACAGATTCAGTTTAACATAGTTTTCTGTGCGACACAGCTACTGTAAATAAACAGTGATGTGCATCTGTAAGTGTTCAATAGTATATCTATGTGAATACTTGCAGAAAATTATGTGTTTGAAACAAAAATCTTGCCTCACATATCTGTGCATTGTGTTCAGCATTATCATAATATGTCAATTTTAGGATGTAAAAGAATGTGCATGAAAAAGAGCCCAGAGACAGTTTGAAATGGTCGAAGTGTATGCACTGCCCAGTGAATGTCTCTATACGGTATGCATAAAGTACTGAGCTAGAAGCAGACTGTAATGGAATGAATGGTTTTTTCAAAGTGTATTTTTGTGTACATGTTAGTATTATTTTCAGTGAATATTTGTGTGTGCACGGATGTGTCACATTCATATTGTTTAGAATATATATATTTCATTGTCAATATTGTTTCGCAGACTTGTTATACAGTCCCGTGTGTAGTTGCTTCATGGTTTATGTGGTGTCAGTCAGCACTGCCCTCTCTTTATTGTGTTTGCTATGTGATTATGTTACATTGTGTTCACACTGCATGCCTCACACAGATGTATCTATTGTTCATCTTGTAGCCCTTGCCACTCAACCTTATATCCCATTTTGAAACTCTTTATCCATGTTATGTGTGAATTAACATACATGTGTTTAAATGTCCAGTCTTACGTGTTACAATGACAGCTAGGATCTTATATGACAATGTATGTGTGTGTGTGCGTGTGTCAAATTTCCCTAACTCCCACCCTCCCCCATGTGTTCCATCCTTTATGTTTCTGCTTCTTTCTGTTGCTGTGGAAACTGATCGGGTTTCCATGGAAACTGCATATGTTTATAAAGTGGTACCCAGAGAAATGACCACACCTTCTCCACAAGTTCCACCCACCACTTCAGCTTTGCCCATCATACCTCCACCCATTGGTATTATCTCTTCCAGCTATTTGCCTATCTTCCTTAATATGACATTTCTAGCATTCTATCTTTTCCCCCCTTTATTTTGTTGGTATATCCTGGTTTCTTGATCCATATTCTCTCTAAACCCCCCCCCCCCCCCATGAGTGTATCTATTATACTTTCCTCTTTGTGAGGTCAGCGTGTAATAACTTTAGTTCCTCTGGGCATTTCTGCACAATTAGCTCAGTGTCATCTCGCAGTTTTCTAATGTCTGCCAATAGAGCAGAAGCTGAAAAATATTTACATGATCCGTCTGTTCAACTTAGTATCTACAATTTCTTTGCTGAATGAAGAACATGTATATCTTAATATTTCTTAAGAGATCAGACCTAGCAATCACTGCATGGCACGTGTACATTTTGTTTGAAAGAAAAACCCACAAAGAGATGCAATTAATTTACATCCACTTTAATTACTATTTTTTTTTGTCTTTATACACTTAGCATTGCAATATAGTCTACTAAATAAATTCCACAAACTATCTAGAAGTAGCAAAAATGTTAACTGTGGGTGGAAAAAATCTGATATACCTTTCCTTTAGTTTGTCTATGAAGAATACTAATAAATGTTATATAAATTCTAGTATTTTGCGATTGGAGTTAACCCTGGCACTACAGATGCATGTTCTAAACCAAAGTAATTGTTTATTGTAGTTTACAAATCTGCAGTGTCAGTATTAGCCATCGGTGTTGTAGTATATCCATTGCTTCTTCCCAACAATGTTTCTGTACACTCTCATAGTCTTAATCTGTGACATTGCTGTTTCATTCTCTGTAAATATACTTTAGACTGTAAAGTGTTGGTTGTGGGTAGTGATGTACCGAACTGTCCGCCGGCGAACAGTTCCCGGCGAAATTAGCGTGTTCGCGTTCGCCGCGGCGGGCGGACACATGCGCAGTTCGATCCGCCCCCTATTCGTCATCATTGGGCAAACTTTGACCCTGTGCCTCTCGGTCAGCAGACACATTCCAGCCAATCAGCAGCACTCCCTCCCTTCCACACCCTCCAACCTCCCTCCCAGCATCCATTTTCGATTCATTCGGAAGATGCATGCTTAGTGACAGGAGGGAAAGTTTAGCTGCTGCTGATTAGATAGGGAAATTGATAGCTAGGCTAGGGTATTCAGTGTCCACTACAATCCTGAAGGACTAATCTGATCTCTGCTGTAAGGACAGCACCCCAAAAAGCCCTTTTTAGGGCTATAACATCAGGCTGCTTTTTTTTTTTTTCCTGTGTAATGTAATTGCAGGTGCCTGCCTGCCAGCTTCTGTGTGAGGTTCACATTGGATACTGTGCCTACTTGCCCAGTGCCACCACTCATATCTGTTTTAACAATAGGTTAAGCTTTACATTTAAAATAAAAACATTTTTTTCACTGTAATAGAAGAGCAGTTGCTTGCCTGCCAGCTTCTGTGTGAGGTTCACATTGGATACTGTGCCCACTTGCCCAGTGCCACCACTCATATCTGTTTTAACAATTGGTTAAGCTTTAGATTTAAAATAAATATTTTTTTTTCACTGTAATAGAAGAGCAGTTGCCTGCCTGCCAGCTTCTGTGTCAGGTTGGATGCCTTGCCCATTTGCACAGTCAGTGCCACCACTCATATCTGTTTTAACAATTGGTTAAGCTTTAGATTTTAAATAAATAATTTTTTTCACTGTAATAGAAGAGCAGTTGCCTGCCTGCCAGCTTCTGTGTGAGGTTCACATTGGATACTGTGCCCACTAGCCCAGTGCCACCACTCATATCTGTTTTAACAATTGGTTAAGCTTTAGATTTAAAATAAATAATTTTTTTTCACTGTAATAGAAGAGCAGTTGCCTGCCTGCCAGCTTCTGTGTGAGGTTGGATGCCTTGCCCATTTGCACAGTCAGTGCCACCACTCATATCTGTTTTAACAATAGCTTAAGCTTTAGATTTTAAAGAAATCATTTTTTTTCACTGTAATAGAAGATCAGTTAGTTGTCTGCAAGCGTCTGGGTGTCAGGCCTACTTCAGCGTGTGCTCTGCAGACCTGTGCCAGCGTGCTTTGACAGTTGCCAATCATATCTGGTGTCTCTTTAGCGTGCTTTTACAAAGAAAAAAGGTTTCCAGTGTAAGCTAATAGCAGACAGTCAGTGTCCTTCAAGCGGCTCTGTCAGGCCTTCCTTCAGCGTGTGCCCTGCACAACCCTGCCAGCGTACTTTGACAGTTGCCACTCATATCTGGTGTCTCTATAGCGTGCTTTTAACACCAAAATTTTGTTTCCACTGTAATAGAAGAGCAGTTGCCTGCCTGCCAGCTTCTGTGTGAGGTTCACATTGGATACTGTGCCTACTTGCCCAGTGCCACCACTCATATCTGTTTTAACAATTGGTTAAGCTGTACATTTAAAATATTTTTTTTTCACTGTAATAGAAGAGCAGTTAGTTGTCTGCAAGCGTCTGGGTGTCAGGCCTACTTCAGCGTGTGCTCTGCAGACCTGTGCCAGCGTGCTTTGACAGTTGCCACTCATATCTTGTGTCTCTATAGCGTGCTTTTACAACCAAAATTTAGTTTCCACTGTAATAGAAGAGCAGTTGCCTGCCTGCCAGCTTCTGTGTGAGGTTCACATTGGATACTGTGCCTACTTGCCCAGTGCCACCACTCATATCTGTTTTAACAATTGGTTAAGCTTTACATTTTAAAGAAATCATTTTTTTTCACTGTAATAGAAGATCAGTTAGTTGTCTGCAAGCGTCTGGGTGTCAGGCCTACTTCAGCGTGTGCTCTGTAGACCTGTTCCAGCGTGCTTTGACAGTTGCCAATCATATTTGGTGTCTCTATAGCGTGCTTTTAAAACCAAAATTTGTTTTTCACTGTTATAGATTGAATAGCAGTTACTTGTCTTCAAGCGGGTGTCTCAGGCCTACAGTGTGTGCTCTGCAGAACTGTTCCAGTGCACATTGCCAATCATATCTGGTGTCTCTATAGCGTGCTTTTAAAACCAAAATTTGTTTTTCACTGTTATAGATTGAATAGCAGTTACTTGTCTTCAAGCGGGTGTCTCAGGCCTACAGTGTGTGCTCTGCAGAACTGTTCCAGTGCACATTGCCAATCATATTTGGTGTCTCTATAGCGTGCTTTTAATACCAAAATTTGTTTTTCACTGTTATAGATTGAATAGCAGTTACTTGTCTTCAAGCGGGTGTCTCAGGCCTACAGTGTGTGCTCTGCAGAACTGTTCCAGTGCACATTGCCAATCATATCTGGTGTCTCTATAGCGTGCTTTTAAAACCAAAATTTGTTTTTCACTGTTATAGATTGAATAGCAGTTACTTGTCTTCAAGCGGGTGTCTCAGGCCTACAGTGTGTGCTCTGCAGAACTGTTCCAGTGCACATTGCCAATCATATTTGGTGTCTCTATAGCGTGCTTTTAATACCAAAATTTGTTTTTCACTGTTATAGATTGAATAGCAGTTACTTGTCTTCAAGCGGGTGTCTCAGGCCTACAGTGTGTGCTCTGCAGAACTGTTCCAGTGCACATTGCCAATCATATCTGGTGTCTCTATAGCGTGCTTTTAAAACCAAAATTTGTTTTTCACTGTTATAGATTGAATAGCAGTTACTTGTCTTCAAGCGGCTCTGTCAGTCCTTCCTTCAGCGTGTGCTCTGCAGAACTGTTCCAGTGCACATTGCCAATTTACGTTGCACTCATTAGAACCAAACACTGTGGGGTGATTTCACCAAGGACCACACAACGGAACAGGATCTGATTTTTAGGGTCCTTCAAATTGAAAAGGAGGATCCGGTATTTATTCTTATATCTGCTGTCAGTACACAGGAAAAGTTTAAATATTTCTTGTTCTACGTTCTCTGCAACTCCACGCACCGACTCATCCAATACGTGAAGATCTGGGGTTTCTCTGACTCTCCTCAGTAGTGTATCAAACAGAGTCTGCACTGTGGTTACACGGACATCTTCAGGACATAACTCAACTATTTGCAGATAGGCAGTCTGCAGCTTCTCTTTTTCACCTGTTCTCTTCTTTCTCTTATGCGTATTCTTGTCTATATGCAGGTGGTCTCTTGCCTTTCTTTTAACCAATTCGTTCCTTCCATATGGTTTCAAAAGATCTCTGGCATCATTACTTTCAACGCAAATAACGTCATCATAGTTAGTCTCCTCATTATTCACCGGGAAGAGAGTGTTTGCACTGACTACCCACAGCATGCTCTTGCCATTGCCTACTCCACCTTCAACGACAGGGTGCAAGTCCCAAGGAGAAGGATCATTCACTTTATTATCTGTCTTTATTTCACAAGTATTGCCTGGAACATCCTCATGGGTCACAAGATGTAAATCTGGACTAATGTCAACCCCAGGGTCTGGAAAATCATCAATTTGAAATTTTTCGAATAATCCCAGTGGGCTGCCACATTCTTCCTCCTCTGATGGTATTAAAGTTTGCAGAGATTCACTATGGGGTGGTGTCAAGCATTTTGGAGAACAATTAAGCATCTCCATCCCAATACGTTTCAGATGTCCTATCAGCTCTTCCACCCTATGCGATACTATGGGCAGGCTACCCGTGACGTCATTACTCACGGCCCTATTTCACGCGGACACTCTGTGTCAGTGTGTATCATGGTCTCTGTGGACAGGGAACAGTCTCTATTCTGCTCTGTGTCAGTGTGTATCAGGGGTTTTGAGGACAGGTGTCAATCCATATCTGCCAAGTGACCCTATGTAGGGGGAACAGTCCCTATTCTGCTCTGTGTCAGTGTGTATCATGGTCTCTGTGGACGGTGAACAGTCTCTATTCTGCTCTGTGTCAGTGTGTATCATGGTCTCTGTGGACAGGGAACAGTGTCTATTCTGCTCTGTGTCAGTGTGTATCAGGGGTTTTGAGGACAGGTGTCAATCCATATCTGCCAAGTGACCCTATGTAGGGGGAACAGTCCCTATTCTGCTCTGTGTCAGTGTGTATCATGGTCTCTGTGGACGGTGAACAGTCTCTATTCTGCTCTGTGTCAGTGTGTATCATGGTCTCTGTGGACAGGGAACAGTCTCTATTCTGCTCTGTGTCAGTGTGTATCAGGGGTTTTGAGGACAGGTGTCAATCCATATCTGCCAAGTGACCCTATGTAGGGGGAACAGTCCCTATTCTGCTCTGTGTCAGTGTGTATCAGGGGTTTTGAGGACAGGTGTCAATCCATATCTGCCAAGTGACCCTATGTAGGGGGAACAGTCCCTATTCTGCTCTGTGTCAGTGTGTATCATGGTCTCTGTGGACAGGGAACAGTCTCTATTCTGCTCTGTGTCAGTGTGTATCAGGGGTTTTGAGGACAGGTGTCAATCCATATCTGCCAAGTGACCCTATGTAGGGGGAACAGTCCCTATTTTGCTCTGTGTCAGTGTGTATCAGGGGTTTTGAGGACAGGTGTCAATCCATATCTGCCAAGTGACCCTATGTAGGGGGAACAGTCTCTATTCTGCTCTGTGTCAGTGTGTATCAGGGCTGGGCTTTGAGGACAGGTGTCAATGTTAGGTGATTTCTGCCCTTTATGGATTAAAAGCAGACTCTGCATCAACTGTGCAATTTTCCATGGGAGTTTTGCCATGGATCCCCCTCTGGCATGCCACAGTCCAGGTGTTAGTCCCCTTGAAACAACTTTTCCATCACTATTGCGGCCAGAAAGAGTCCCTGTTGTTTTTAAAATTCGCCTGCCCATTGAAGTCAATGGCGGTTCGCGCGGTTCGCCGGTTCGCGAACATTTGCGGAAGTTCGCGTTCGCCGTTCGCAAACCGAAAATTCCGGGTTCGCGACAACACTAGTTGTGGGCAATACATGCTGTCTCTTCATTAATTTGAATACTATTTTATTGCAATGCTTGAAGTTTGTCTCACTCACAAGAAATAGAATGTTATCTTTTTCCTCTCCCGAGCAATGCACATTAATTAGAGAATTCTCTCTCTTAATTGCTTCATAACATTAATTTTAAAATCCTCTTTCTTCATCACTGATCTGCTCACTAGCTAGCATTATTCTTTCTCTGGGGATCATTTACTAAGCTAAGATTTGTGGATAATTGACATAGGAAATGCAAATACTAAGCCAAAAGAGGTGACCAGGAAAAAAATAGGTCAGTGGGAGACTTTTTCTTATACATCTATTTTAATCTAAAATTAGCAGTAGTATCTTTGTCGTTTTTTCACAATTTTGGTTTAAATAATAAAGCCATTTCAATTCTCCCCATTTGCAACCCTGTGATAACTTGGGAATTTTGCAATTTTCCTTCAACAAAATGCAAAAAGTGTTCAACTTCATGTCTTATGTATACCATAAACCCATCAGTCTTGCTCTTGTACTTGTCTTACCTATCACTTAGCATTATAAAAAATATATATACTTTTAGATTTTTCTTGAGATTTTATTTTTTATTACAACTGACAGATTAATCTGTTAGCACTGTAGAACCTCCTACAATAAGTCCATCTAGTAAAGCCATCCAGACACTATTTTCATTATATATAATGTTATCACTTTAATTTTTTTTAGCAATATCCAAGTCCTCTCTAGGGAGACAATTATAATTTTACTAGCAGCAGATAATGTGCCACCTCTGTGCTTTTACCAGAATAAAAGTGTGACTTTTCGTAACACTGTGCTAATGCACTATGTCATCATCCCCTGAGTAAAATTATGGTAAGCTAAAGAATTATATGATATCCTGTTTTATACAGCTAAGCATTTAGAGTTCTGCTTTGTCACCAGCAACTTGAAAATATTTACACATGTAATGTGATTTAGTCATGCTGGGTCTCCTAATTTTGGTCTCTATAGAATGCTATTAGATGTATTGTTCATGATAATATTGCTGATTTTTCTTTTTCAATGTTCATTACAGTACAAGTTTAGCTTACTACATCATCCATTTCTAAAGAGTGTCTAAAATGCTAGCTTTAGAAATATATTGAAGTCATTGTTCCTTGCATATGTGCCAGCATAATAGTTTCTGGTAAAGCTGTTCTTCTCCAACCTTCTATTTAATGTGCACTGCAGGGTCAAGATGATATAAATGCATCTATATTTTAACATAATTATAAGCCCAAGACTATTTCTTCTTTACAGTGTCTGTTCTATTAAATACACATTTAAGTGTTCAGTGGTGAATTTTACTGAGGGTGATGTTTTTTTTGTAGAGCTCCAACAATACTTTTGGATACTTCTTAATTACTGCATGACTCTTTGGCAAATTAGTGACTAACACTCTTTGAATTTTGACAAAATCACAGTTACTAATAGCTTGCAGTATAAACCATTTCTTACTTTGCATGTACAAATGCATTTTAGTTCAGTTCTTACTTTTACATGTTTTGTCCAGTTTAGGCATTCCTCTAATGCAGTTGTTCCCAACTCAGTCCTCAAGTACCCCCTAACAGTGCAGGATTTAGGGATTACCCAGTTGTGTGTAAAGTGTTTTTAGAAAAAGAAAAAACACTTTAGACACAACAGGGTAATTTGTAAATCCTGGACTGATCGGGGGAACCCCTTGAGGACTGGGTTGGGGACCCCCGCTCTAATGTATTCTTTTCAATATCCTCCTTATAAACATGACTTTTACAATTATCTATAAGGTAAACTGTTTCTGTGTGTGTGTATGTAATGTGTAAAGCAATGCTTGAGTATGTGTGTATTATACATATATTTTTGTGTAATATATGTGAATACTTATGTAATTGTATATGTGCTGATTGAATGTATAAGTGGTAGCGTTATGGCCTGTCTGTATTTTGGTATGTATATGTATGTGTGTGTTTAGTATAGTAACATACCTTGTCTTGCACACAGTTGTTAGCATTATAATGTACACCATAGGATGTCAATATAATACAGAAATAGCACAATATTTATTTGGGTAAGAGATAAATGTTCTAGTATATCTTGTGGGTTATTCTTAAGAATTTACTGTTCCTGTTTTGGTGTGCATATGTATATATGTGCGTAGTGTGCAACTTCAGTCAGTTATTATTTAGTTTCTATAAATAGCAACCGTATGCAGGTTGCTTTACAATACACGTTACACACCTAACAAAACTGCTCACTTTGACAGGCTATGACACTAACCTGCCACCTTAGAGGGAGATTTCCCTGATTCCTTGATTATAAAAATAATCAGAGTGCTATATCATTGGTTATATGTATTATGTCTCACCAATAATTGCAAATTTTCTCTAAATCTCTGGTAACTAAAAGGAATACTAGCTTTTATTTTAATTGTTGACCCTATTCCTTTAATTGATCCTTTCATTATTATGCTCAACGTGCACTGATTTTTCTACCTAAATTTATTCTAAACTTAAAAATAAAGCTAATAGAAGAAAAAGGCTATACACATCTCAATCATTTTAAGTCGTTTATTATAATATTTAATATTTTGTCTTCATTTCTTGATAATACAAGATTTAGGTTATCAGCAAATGATTCAGTTTCTGGTCCAGGATTTTGTAAATAAATAATGTAAAGTTACCCTAGTGTTGGACTTCAATATCATGATTAGACAAATGTCTTTGGAGATGACGTTCTGTACAGTTGTCATAACTTGTAGGGTTTTCTTGAGAAGTTACTGTAGTAAAGATTTATAATTTTTCTATTCCTCAGTATTGTTCCATTACTTTGTATAATATACTATGAGTGTTCTTAATATTTATAATATTATTACTAGGTGAATTTACTGTATAAGCAACTTAAAAGGAAACCGTCACTTTTCTAGAATTGACACCATTGAATAAAACATTGAAAGTCACGTATAACTTTTTTCACAAGATGCTCTCTTTTCTATTGAATGGATATTAATGTTTTAGCAAATGACATCATGATCCAGTTCAGACAAGGCAAATCTGTGAAAAAAATAGCAAACGGAGAGGAGAAATGCTTTTTCTATGTTGACTGCAAGGTAAAAAGCTTATATCAATGATTGACAGAGAACTAAGATGTAGGTGCCACTTTCAGGATAATAAGGGGTGGATTTTTTCTACATTTATTTTAATTTTCACACCTCACAAAAAGCAAATTTGTTAAATATAGGGATATGTAAACATAGCATTAATGTCCCGGGAAGTGATAGCTAACCTCTGATCACCTACTTACTGATGGTCCCCACTGGCCTAAGGTTTTGTAGAAGGATGTAGGAAAACAGAAACATAGGTTTGTCATAATATTACATCACTATAGTGTTTACTCAGTGGTGCAAGAGATGAGAGCCCATAAAGCTTTTCTGACTCTTGCAAAACCTAAATCCTACCCTCTATACTCTGGAGTGTAGACAGTGACAATATAGGATATTGGCCAGACCTATCACTGGATTGTCAACTAGAGGTGGTTTTGTCAGAGTCTATACAGATGTTTGAATTGCAATTGGATAAATACTTGCAAAAACATAACATACAGGGATATAATTTCTAATTAGCGGGGTAATAGCTGCTTGATCCAAGGAGACATCTGACTGCTATTTTGGGGTCAAGAAGGAATTTTTTCCTAGTTTGTTGCAAAATTGGAAGCGCTTCAGACTGGGTTTTTTGCCTTCTTTTGGATCAACAGCAAAAGCATATGTGAGGAAGGCTGAACTTGATGGACGCAAGTCTCTTTTATGCTATCTGTTTCTTATATATTGTGTCTCCCCATCTCCCTATATGATTATGCTCTGCAGTTTGTGATGTATTTTTAACTCTATAATTTTTTTCTAGTTTTGCCCAACATTTATCCTACCTATTGTATTTTTTGCCAAATAGGGATCTTGGAAGGTTCTTAGTCCTCCAGAAAGCTTCTGTACACATGGTTATTGTGTATCTCTATTTCCTCTTAGACTGCTGGTAACCATTCTCAGTGAAGTCAATTTATTCCACAAAGTAAGAATAGCTATTTTAACTGTTCCATATGTAGAAATGACCCACTTCCCTATGAACAACATCCTCCCTTTCACCATCAAACACGGAATACAGATGGTATAATGGTTATTGGAAAGTGCAATTATATAGATTGGGTTATGTAGGATAATGTCCCTGTAAAAGAGTTTGGAAGTAGGATGCTAGATTATGATATTAGAATGGGGATTTGAAGTACATCAGTGTGGGAGGAGATGGAAGGTTTAACAATGGCAAATAGTGGAATTGGATATTGCAATATCGTAAAGCATTGCATAATAAGTTGGCACTATATAAATTCCAAAAATAATATTAATATAACAAGCATATGAGGAATTATTACCGGGGAGAAAAGGAAGATCAGTAATGAAGAGAGTAGATATGGGAACAATGATGAAGAAAATAATTCTAATTATTCACATAGGTTTTAAAAGGTTATTGAAATGGGGCATTCATAATAGGATAAAGAAGGAAAGTAATGTGAAAGAATATGGGTGATCAAGTAGGCAATCTGGCTGCCCATGCATGATGCAACCTTGAAACATAAGCAATTAATGAGAATTTATTAGAGATATGGCAGAACAAGACAAAGATGGACATTTTCTTGCACTGTTACACGTGGAGAGAATTATTGAAGACATTCAAAGGATGTGGGTTATAGAAAATTATTGAAGATATTCAGAGGATGTGGGTTATAGAAAATTATTGAAGACATTCAGAGGATGTGGGTTATAGAAAATTATTGAAGACATTCAGAGGTTGGAAATTTGTTAACACTGTTTAGTGGCTTACCTGATAGACTGCCCAATATGAAGAGGCACCAAAGTGAAAGTTCCACTGGAGCACCAAGTCACCTTGAATGAAACATGTATGACTGTTATACTAGACCTTGGTCACATTGTGTGTATGTGTGTGTGTTTAAAAAAAAACAAAAAAAACTATGTGTCAATAAATTATAGAGTAAATATATTTTAGAATGTTGCAGACTGTGTGATTCTTTGCAGGAACCTTTGCCCAGAGTTAAACAAATTATTCTGCACTGTCGTGGTTATGGTGCCTGGAGTGGGCTGTAGAAAAAAAATTATGAAATAAGGTTTTGTAGGTTAAAACAAGATATTTTCTAATAAGGAGAATAAAAATAACATCAGAGGAATGGAATGGGTTGATGGGTTGGAAGAAGAAAAAAGCAGAGTGTGACCATATATTCAAGCAATCCACCTGTGTGAGGTGCTGAACAGCAGGGAACTCATTAGTTTAAAGAATGTAGGCCTTAATTTAAAAGTTTGGATGTTTTTCAAATGATTTAATATTTTGGATATGCTTTTAAAAGGATTTAATATTTAGAAAGATGTTAATATTTTGATATGTTTTGATATACTGACTTATATTTTATGTATTATATTTTTTAATGCTTTAATATTTTGGAGAAAAAAATATTTTAACAGTTTATCAAAAGATATTGAATCATTTGGAACAATCACTGGATGAGCCATGGCCAGGGACCTCCTGTCATCATGACAACTTACCGTAGTTTTGATGAAGTTGTTAGGGTGCCCAAACTGGTTCTTTACATCATAGTTTGTGTGTGTTTCTATGTTCTTTCTATCTGTCTTTTTCTTTATAATTGGAGACTAGAACTTTTTCTCCCTTGCTCCTTTATGTAGGAATACAGCGCTAGCGTTTCTTAGTGCTTGTGATGCTTTTCTGCCCATAAAGTGATTAAGTTAGTTTTCGTAATGTTCCTATTTTTATAGAAACTGCGAGTCTGTAATTTTAATAATGGCACTCTTGATAATCTCACTCCAGTACAGACATTGCACAGCTCTCTCTTTACTCATACACTCATTAAAGTTCTAACTCCCTTGTGTCATTTTGTTCTCTTTCTATATAGCTGGACACAGACACGCTGTGCTAATAGTTCATCATTACTGACTAGTCAGTAATTGTTTTTTTCTAAATTATTTTTGTTATTACCTTTGCTCAGATTGTAATGCGCTATCTACATAACACTTTAAAATGGGGGTCATTTGCAGACTGGAGAATTCCTTTAACATTCAAAATGCTCCAGCCTCATCTCCTATATACCAATATATACATATATATATACCTATGCAAATGACCCCCGTTTTAAAGTGTTATGTAGATAGCGCATTACAATCTGAGCAAAGGTAATATATATAGAAGGCGTATGCCTGAAGTTGTGGGAGGGATTTTATGCCTATTTAAACCCAGCAAATCCCCTTACTCACCTGTCTGCGACGATTTCGGAAATTGGTCTGCGACGATTTCGGAAATTCCCTTTCCGGTGCACGCAGACCTCTGACGTCAGATTTTCCGCAACGCGCCTATACCGACGGTCAGCAACTTCACGCGGGAATTCGTTAGTTTGCACAGACGAACGGGCTAGTCGGCAAAATTGTAAGTCGGACAATTTCATTTATTCGGTTAAATCATACGAGTACACACACGTTTAAATTCTTTTGTTTTAGTCATTTCGCTAAACACTTCGTCCAGACCATTTCACCTAGCATGGCCGTCCCGCTACTGCACAAATGTAAAATAATGTCTCAAACACGTGTATTTTCTCAGTGCACATTCTTGCAGTGGTGTTACTAAACGTGTTAACCACTTCGGGGCAACTTTGTGTCAGAGCTGTCACAGTAACAAGGGGTTTTCCAACCCCGGCCCTTGAGGTGGTTAATTTATTGGGTAAGCTGGGGTCCTTTGAGCTCCCCCATGCCGAGCGGTGTCAGGAAAGAGGTCAGTCTGTAGTCTCAGCAGTCCCAGCTTCCATTCACAACCCGCCAGCAGCACATCGCAGTGGCCTGTTCCCGTGGTTTATCATTAGATCGTGGTACAGAGATGGTCTTCATGTGGCTACCTCCATTTACAAGTTTTCTGGTAATAGCCCGCTGCATACTGCATTTCCCACGATGCACAGCCAGCATTGTGGAGTGAATGGTATAGAGCTAAATTCCAATTCCTATTTCTCTTTGCCCTGATCAGGATGTCTGAATGCCTGTGTAGAATCAATCCTATCAGGCTCATTGGTTACACTTGCTATCTCTGCAGTATTTTGGCAGGACGTGAGAATAGATATTTTAGGCTAGGTCTCATTCTTTACTGCTGTTCACGTACCTGGTTTTATGTATTACATGATGGGTACAACGAGATTTCGTTCATGCGTATTCGTCAAGTACACTTTTCATTATTTCTTACAGCTTCAGTAACCAGTTACTTTTCGGTCTATCTCATTGCATGCTTGTTTTTTTTTTTTAAATTCTTTATTTTTGGTACGGTTGAACACCACATGTACAATACACATCGATACAAATAACGCCACCTGAACATATGCAGGAATCAATAGAAACATAAGGCACATCATATAAGGTACATTATAAGTCTCTTGAAGCTTCGTCGATGTCATCGGCGGGTTGGTAACGAGGCTTGCACATGAGATCGTGGTGTCCCTCCATTTTCATTATATATAAAACTCAAAAAGAACTAGAATGGCTATAGCATGTGATATACATGACATTGAATATTTTACATATGTAGTAACATATCCTTCGGGCTATAGAAAAAACTTTGTCCGGCCTCGCCTGTTGGAACGCCTAATAGTGCAATCGTACATTTCCAAGAAAAGCTCCCTGTAGTAGCGTCCCTGTCTAGACAGGACGAGGTCTAAGCCAAGGTGGCGGAGAAAAAGAATATGCAGCCATTCAGAAGAAATAAAGAGAGAAACGGAAAGGAAGGAAAGACAGAAAAGACATAGAAAAGCGGGAACAGGAAAGATTATAGGATGAAGAGCCAGGAAAGGAAAACCAGGGAAGGGGGGGGGGGGGAAGGGAGGGGCTAGTAGTCGCATGTCCTCCGCCTGTAGTTCGCAAAGTAGCGCCAATAACCCCAAACCTATTGCGCCGTACGTAGCCCCGAATCTCCCTGCCCCCAAAAAGCTTACTGCCTCCCGGAGGCCGCCAAATGAGAACCTCAATATGCCCTCTAAAGGGAGGTAAACCGTGTTCACATCCGTCTTGCACCCAATCATAGAGGGAGGGGTCTGTAGGGCTACGCCTAGGACCCTTGCGCCCTAATCACTCATACCGCTGTCCATCCAAGGTGCCCAAACTTTATTAAATTTGGCAATTGTGCCCCTGACCTTTGCTGTGAGTTTATCCATAAGGAAGGTATCTTTAATCTTCAGTAGCACTACCTGGATCGGGGGGGCGGAAGGTTGAAGCCAGACCTGAGCCAAGGCCCGCCTTGCTGCCAGGTTAATTTTGTGTACCAGTTTCTGCTCAGTTCTGGTCCATCCCTCTAGAGGTCTGGCCAGAAGGAACACCCATGGGTCCAGCTTAATCTCCCTGCCGAAGATATCCTTCAGCAAGTCCGCCACCCGTTTCCAAAATTCCTGGGCCTCAGGGCACTCCCACCACATGTGCAAATATGTACCTTTGTGACCGCAACCTCTCCAGCACATGTCCGTAGACAACCTATGCATTCTACACATCTTCACCGGGGTGGTGTACCACCTGAACATGGTTTTATAAGCTTGTTCCTGCATGGAGACACATATGGAGGATGTAGCTGCAGCCTCCCAGATCTCCTGCCAATCCACCCCCTCCAGCTCCTCTCCTAGGTCAGCCTCCCATTGTGCTATGTAAGTAAGTTCCCCCCATTCTGACGTGGATGTGCTTAAATGCGCGTATAAAGTTGTTATGAGGCCTCTTGGAAATTGCTCCTTTAGGCACATGTTTTCGAAGAAGGTGGGCGGCCGCAGCGCGCAGGCTTTATTAGCCGGGGTCTGTGCGTAATCCCGGAGTTGGAGGAATCGAAAGAAGTCAGAGGGGCGCAGAGCAGCCCTGGTCTCCAAGTCCTTAAACTGAAGGAGTGATCCTCCTTCGTACAGGTGGCAAAGGCGTTGAACGCCCGTACCCTCCAGCCCCTTAAATTCTCTAGCGTCCATTCCTGGGGGAAAAGCCTTATTCCTCAAAAAGGGAGTTAGTGGAGATGCCTGGGAGGACAACCTATATTTAAGTGACACAGTGTCCCATAATTTCATCGAGTTTGCGATAGCCGGACATTCTATATGCGTCGTCGGTCTGTGTTCCCGAGGGACCCACATGAAGAACTGGGGAATATCCGGACCCATGAGGGATGCCTCCAAGTCAACCCACCTCCTTTCTTCCGGGGGGGAGTGCCAGAGTGCTACTTGTGTGAGCTGGGCCGCTAGATAATAAAAATAGAAGTTTGGTAATCCCAGTCCCCCCCTCGACTTCGCCCTGTACAGAATGTTTCGAGAGACCCTGTGTTTCCTGTTCTGCCAAATGAACTTTCCAGCTGCCTGCTGGAGCGCGCCCAGGTCCGACTTAGTGAGTCGTACCGGGAGTGCCTGAAATAGGAATAAAATCCGGGGGAGTACATTCATTTTTACCGAGTGGATTCTACCAATCCATGAGATCGGTTTGTCTTGCCAGTGCTCCATATCCGCAATAAGAGTGCGAATCAAGGGGGTATAATTCTGTTGGAAAAGCCGGGCGGGGTCCGCCGTCAAGTAAACTCCCAGATATTTAATATTACTCTTTGAGATTCGAATATTGTGTGCAGATCCCACGTGGGCAATTTCCGAGTCGCGCATACAAACAGGGAGTGCGCTAGATTTGGGTAGGTTCACCTTATAGCCGGCCAAAGCTCCATAGGACTCCAGTACCGTTGCTAATGCATGCATTGATTCCGTCGGTTCCGTCAGAGTCAACAACACGTCGTCCGCGAATGCGGACACCACGTACCGCTGATCTCCCATCGAGATCCCCCGAATCTCCTGGGTACAGCGCACTGTTTGCAGCAGAGGTTCCAGTGATAGGGCAAAAAGCAGAGGTGACAGAGGGCAGCCCTGTCTGGTTCCATTGCCCAAGGTAAAGGGTTTCGCGTTCGAGCCTGCTATGCGGACCCGTGCCTGAACACCTGTGTACATTGCCTTAATTGCAGTGACATAAGCGACAGGGAGGCCAATGTGCCGAAGAACCTCGAATAGATAAGGCCACTTAACTCTGTCGAAGGCCTTTTCTGCATCAAGCGATAGGATCAACGTCGGGATCTTCCGAGTCGCTTGCCTCCATATAAGGTCAATGTTGCGTCTAGTATTCTCATATAACTGTCTGCCGGGTATAAATCCCACTTGGTCTGGATGAATTAAGTGTGTTAAGAAGGGGCTTAGGCGGGTCGCCAGTATTTTGGCCAAAATCTTAGAGTCATGGTTTATCAGCGATATCGGGCGAAAGTTCTCAGGAAGCGAATCGTCCCTGCCCGGTTTTGGTAGGAGAACCACGTCGGCCAACGACATGTCCCTGTCCGGTACTCCCCCCTCCATGAGATCGTTGAACAACGTCTCAAGATGTGGTGTAAGCTCTTCACGAAAAACTTTATAGTATCCGCCCTCAAAACCATCCGGGCCTGGGGCTTTATTGCCCTTCAATGACGTAATTGCCGCGTCTATTTCGTCGGCCGTGATCCGCGCTCCCAGGACAGCAATGTCTCCTTCCCCCAGCTTCGGCATAGCCAAGCGATTCAATAAAACTCTCGTTTCCTCAATCTCGCGATGTTGTTGAGTGCTGTCGCCGCCGTCAGAGTGGTTATATAATTTAGAGTAATACTCTGTGAAAACCTTCGCGATATCGGTGGGATCCGTGCGATACGTACCTGTGGCGTCTTTAATCCGTGTGATATGGGAGTGACCCTGTCTCGGGCGAAGAGATCTAGCTAGCAACGTGTCCATCTTATTGGATTTTTCATAGTACGTCCTCTTAGACCATACCACTGCCCTAGCTGTATCATCCATAAGTGTCTCGCGTACTGACGTGCGTAGTTTCTGCACGTCCGCCAACATACTGGCGGACGGGGCAGCTTTATGTTTCTCCTCAGCTTTTCCCAAGGCCTCCAGGAGGGATGACAATAGTTGCATTTTGCGTTTCTTTTTTAACGTAGCTTCACGGATAAGTATGCCCCGTATGACCGCTTTATGAGCGGCCCATACCGTAGCCGGGCGTACGTCGGACACCGTATTCCGAACGAAGTACTCCGATAGTTCCCTGCGGACTGTCTCCACTACGGCCGGATCTTGTAGTAACGAAGTATTCAGTTTCCAGGACCATGGAGACGCCGAACACAAGTTGTCCATTGTCAACGTGACTTCAGCATGGTCCGACCAAGTGATGGATCCAATCGCGGAGTCCGAAACCCTGGACATCGCATGAGAGTTCACCAGGAACAGGTCGATCCTGGAGTAAGTGCCGTGGGGTGCAGAATAGTAAGTAAAGTCACGGTCATCAGGATGGTGGGCCCTCCAAACGTCCAATAGGCCCGTGCGCTGAATAAACGTGCGGAGCAGTTTATCTTGGCCCCCCCTACTGTGTGACCTTGGTATCCCGCTTCTATGGCTCCAGTCAGCCGCTGGACACGGGGCAGCATTAAGGTCCCCTCCTACGACAATCATGCCGTGGGGTAAACCATTGACAGTTTGGGCCATATTGTCCCAAAATGCAGCGGAAGGGTCATTGGGGGCATAAATATTTAGAAAGTGGATCGTGTGGGAATACAGACTCCCTGAAAGCAGTAAAAAGCGTCCAGCCGGATCCATTATCACATTTCCCAATCGAAAAGGGCATCGATGGTGGATGAGAACAGCTACTCCATTCTTTTTATTTAGGGCTCTCGCCTCAAATACAGTCCTGAACGTATGATCCCTCAAAGTGAACTTCGCTGGTGCTGGCACATGTGTCTCCTGCAGGAATGCTATGTCTGGGTTTATACGTTTAAGTTCTCGAAACATAAGGCGCCTTTTTCTTGGGGCATTAAGGCCCTTAACATTCAAGGATAGTAGTTTCAACGGCATTACGGTGGGTTAAAAGGCGAGCTCGTCTCAACAGGCAGACCCACCAGGGGTCGACCCATATAAAGCAAATGAGGCACAGCGACAACCCCTCCCAAAGGGACGTGGGCAGGGAAGGGGAGAGAGGAAGGGGGAAGACTGAGGAGGGTAGAATAGAGGGGAAAAAGAAGAAGAGAACAATAGAATAATAGAAAGAACAATTGCCTGGTCTTACCTATCGCCAGGACAGGACGGGGTATATGTTGAAGCTCCTCCATAGCGCCAAAAGGGCGCCGGAGATGCCTAAACATAGACCAACTAAGCAAAGCACCCCTGGGGTGCCAAGCGAACCTATATTAGAGACAAAAATCTAATAAAGGGGCACAAAAATCCCCATAAAGGCCGGGGAAGTCGGACGGGCCGCAGGGAATGGGATCCCGAGGGACTCGCATCCCGCTCCCCCGGCTCACGACAGCGGGCTGTTGGGCAAGGTATCTTCATGGTAAAACTGCAGGGCCTCAACAAAGAGGGGGAAGCAACTTAGGATGCCAAAGAGGAAGGCTACCATAGCAGGCCCAGTTGCAAGAGGGCACAGCCAGGAAATACACGGGTAATATGTAAGGGGCCACATAGCGCGATAACATGACCTGAGCTAAACATGTCAAACCTCAATTTACGCATGTATAACAAGAGTGGCTACATATGTTAAGTGCACAAACGGATACAACCAGTCTAGTTGAAACCCTTATCCCCTGTTGCATAGTGCCTCGTGGCCGCTGAGGGCATTCTGGGGGGGGGGGGGGAGTGGAACACTAGCGTTAAGAAGAAGCCCAAGGCTAAAACCCCTGAGAACCTGCCTGCCCCCCAATAGAACCCATTTTGCAACGATACCGTCAGTTGGGAAGCTATTATGTAGGGGAGGTAGGGGCATAAACGGCTTTCTTCCCCACAAGCTTAAACTTGGGCCCCGTATCACAGGACGGACCGGAAAACATAGTATGCACAGTTTCCCACATAAAATCCCCCGCCGCCCCGGGTCCCAACCCCTCCCGGCGAAATACCCCACCGCCACACAATGAGCATATAACACAATCGGTACCCGGCACAAATATATTTGCAATATACAATCCGAGGGCGCCAGGTGACTACCTAGAGCCCAGCCCGCCGCCCGCCGCCCACCGCCCGCCGCCCGAAACCATTCCCGCACCCCAACACCAAAACCATCAAAACGAATATAAGACCCCAATCTCGAGGATCCTAACAATAAAGTCATAAACAAAAGGGTATGTGGCATAACAAGCCAACAGTCTATGGAGTCCGCAGCTGAGGGTCAGCCCAAGGAAACTAGCGCGGGAGCCAAGGTGAGGCCCAGGGACGTTAAGCAACCCTGACCCACCCAAGTAGAACCGAGCCCACCCTCGAGACCGGGAACCCGTTGACCCACAGGAGCTATATCGGGGATCCCGCCATACTGGGCCCCATAAAAGAAAATATAGGGAGCGGGGCTCCAGACCCACCCTCCCAAACAATATTATCCCCCCCGTGAGGCCTTACCAGCCGGTACAACAGCCAGCCAGCCTGGAATTGCAACAGGAGATCCGCCTTCCTCATTCATCTGCCGCATACCACTCACGGGGGAGAACGGCGAGGACCTCCGCCGACGCCCCCGGCACCGCGAAGTCATCAGGAGTTTGGATCCCAAAGTCGCCAAGAAATTTTGTCGGGTCGCCATCCGGGAAGAGAAGTTTAGTGCGGCCATCTTTGAAGGCCATCAGCCGAAAGGGGTGCCCCCAGGCATACCTTATGGAATGTTGCTGTAACAGTTCCGTAATCGGGCGCCAATTACGCCGCCTCTGCAGTGTCAGCGGGGTGAGGTCCTGGAAGAGAGTGAGGCTTACCCCCTTGTGAACAATCGGGCGGTCCCTGCCATACTTCATCAGGGCCTCCTTCGTTTGGAAGGAAAGAAATTTAATTATCACGTCCCTGGGGCGCCGGTCATCCGCCCTCCTAGCCCGGAGAGCCCTATGCGCCCTTTCGATATGCCACAGATGATCCAGGACGTCGGGGAGCAGCGGTTTAAAGATCCCCAGCACGACTTCTCCCAGAGACCCTTCCCCCTCTTGCTCCGGTAAGCCCCGGAGGCGGACGTTATTCCGTTGCGATCTATTACCGAGGTCATCTATTGCCGATTCTGCGGTAAGTAGTTGGGAGGTTAGACGGTTGATTTGGGTGGCGGCAGCATTGTGGGCCACGACTGTGGATTCCACCCGGTGCTCGAGCGCCGCTGTCCGCACCCCCAAGGCCTGGATTTCGGCCTTCACTTCTGCCGTGTTGCGGGTAATCTCAGTGGCCAGGTACTCACGGACTTCCGCCAATTTAGCCAGGATTTGGCCGGTATCGGAGTCTGAAGAACCCATGGTCACGCCGCTCGCTGGGCTCGAGGGTGAACGGGGCGCACCATGACTGTCCCGTCCGCCATCTTGTGTGCCTGCACGCACTGCTCGAGAGGCCGCGAACATATCGGTCACCGTTAGACCTGTTTCCGTCACTCTTTTCGTTTGTTTTCTCGAGGCTTTCCTATCCATCCTGCTTCCCCCACCGAATTCAGATGTTTTTAGGGATTTGTCTCTGCTTTTGTTAGCCGTTGGCACCGCGGTCGCAGCAGAGCCTTACCCGGACACGTCCAGCTCGCTCGGCCGCCAACCACGCCCCCATTTGCATGCTTGTTTATGATGTTTCCGCCCATAGGGGATAAACGGCTAGTATATAGGTGTACTGCATAGAATATCAAATGGCCACATGGTCAGGGATTCCACTCTCTCTCTCTCGTTATAACCTATTGAAACGGTGTTTCACTTCATCCAAAAAGTACGGCATTTTTGTTTCTTAGTTGTGCGTTTCCTCTCCCTAAGCTGTATCACAGAAAGGTCAGGTAATTTCTATTCGCAAAAAAAAAAAAAAAAAATGGTAATCATTTCATTACGGAAGTTTAACGAATCATTGTTTATTCCGTTCCTTTGAAACTCTGTTATTAAGGTCAATTCGCAAGTTGAACTACGTTCGAAATGTGCTTGTTGGTTTCTATTCACATACTCTATTACTGACGTCTTTCGTATGGAAAAGTACATGAATAGCTTGCGTTTCGTGATACCATTGATGATGCTCACGCCGAATTCTTACAAAAGCGGGTGAATTTTCTGTTGGTTAATTAATTTCTCTCCTCTCATTTCAGGAATCGAGTTCGTATATCTCATTATGCTGAATGTCATGATACTCAATTCATATAGATTACCTTATTACGTCTTTTTTAAACGCACTTACTTTCAAGATGGTTCTTGGTCTCCTCCTGATATCATAGGTTCATAATATGAACCTGGCTAGTTCCGAGAAATGCCATATATTTCCCTGGAAATAACATAAGTTAAAATATAATATTGTATTCAATTTTTATTCAAATAATGTCATACATGAAGTTTTATATTGTTTAATCTAAAATATGGGAAACCGCAATGAATGTTCTGTGACCTGATATGACATGCCCTCAGAGCATACAATACATTGTGCTATAGGAATAGGTAATCATATACTCATTTACCAAGCGTTACAATGAAAATTGACAGGGCAAAAGAGGAAATGAAGGATATAATGCACTTTTTCAAATATAATTTTTTTCGGTTTTTTTCTTCATACGTCCAAAAATATGTGTCATATAAAACCCACTATCCTTGACAGGACAGCAGATGGTTACATGAATAAGATGACAGGTGGTGAAATGAGGAGTGACAAGTTATACCCATTAAAATAAACTCAAGGCAGCTAATTTCTATGCATAAATACATCAAAGTTGCAGCAATTCTATCACTCTGTACTTTCTTCTGCATGATGTTCCACAACATTCTTCCTTTCAATGTGACATTCAGATTAAAGGGATATTCTCTGAACCATGACCATTCCAGCTGGTTGTTGTTAAGTTTGCAAGCAGACTATGGGGCAACAAGGGCAAAAACACAGTGTCCTTACACCAAAAGCCCCCCCCCATAAAGAACCCACACTGAAAGGACCTATATCCATATAGCGTCCCCATAACCCAATAAGTGCTTCTCAGCAAAAGCGCCCTGACCACAAGTCACTCGGCATCATCAGCATGCCGACTGCAAAGATCCAACAACACTTCCAGAGCAGCCACGTATAACTATTTTCGGCTTGAATCTAAGTCACAATTTTAACCGAGTGGCGTTTCCTCAAGAAACTTCTCCAATTTATGGAAGTGCATCAGCATACAGTCAACGTTTGAGTCCTATTATTAGACTTTTCATAAGATGTCAAGGTAATATTAAGTGTATTCTTTTGCACTTCTACTTAAAGGAATACTGCAATGTTAAAACATAAAATACATTTTACTCAGCTTTTTCTCCAGCACAGAGTCCTCTATTGTTGCGTCTTCACCATGGGGAGACTGTCAATGACAACGGTCTCCCCTTTCTGTGTCAACAAAACTGGAAAATATACAGCAATTGCCGCAATTACTCCATTCAGATGCAGCTATCACCCAAAGTAATGCTTCTAATAGGGAAGCATTAGACTAATGCTTCCCTATGGAAGCTTTCATTCCGCTTCAATGATCTATCAAGTGGAATGAATCATGATTCATCCTGGCTGTCAGCTTGATTGCGTAGCGTTGTGAGGAAGAACTGGAGGTGAGCAGATCTCCCCTTTTCTCTTCCCTAACATGTATCTCCAATTAATAGGCATGATACCGAGCAGGGTCTTTACAAAAAATACTGGGAGCTTTCCCCAAGCTCCTATCAGCTTCATCAATCACTAGACAAGAGCAAACCCTGTAAACCAGAATGAGAAACTGGCACCTCTTCCAGGTGAGTGAGAGGTCTGTCTGAATTGCAACACAACTATTGAATGTTAAAGGAACACTATACGGTGACTAGGGCCCTTTCCGCAGCGAATAAATGGTTAATTAACCATTTATTTGCTTAACTTAATCCAGCACTGGGCTCCCTCGGCACAGGTGACCTTTCCTCCTCCATCGACATCAGCTCCCGAATGCTTTCCTATAGGGATCTTTGATGCTGGAGGTCCGTCAAATAAGTGCAATTCATGGAGACAGCCACAAGAGGCTGGATGAACCCTGCAGTGTGAACATAGCAGTTTCTCTGAAACTGTTATGTTTTTAGCTGCAGGGTAAAGCTAGGGGGACCTGGCACCCAGACCACTTCAGTGAGCTGAAGTGGTCTGGGTGACTATAGTAGTCCTTTAAGATAATTTTACATCTCATTGTTTGTTTGTTTTTTAATCCATTAATATTATGTTGCAGCACGTAGCTGGTCAATTTTACCCCATGATTTGCTTTTCAAGGGTCCTTTGAAATAGCTGTATTACAGATGGAACATACTTTTTCTTTGTGCTTGATGAGTATTCCTGAGTGGGAGGCTGCTGTAAACAGAAGGAAGTGATAGTGGAAAGGAAATTCAACAGTCTGCAGAAACACAACATAATGTCAAATGCTTTTTTCAATGAATTACCAATGATACACAAATGCTTTAACTAAAACTGTATAGTGGCATTTACTCAATTACATTTTATAAAAGTATTCTGCTAGCCAAGTAGATCCCTGATTTCTAATTTTTCACAAAGATGCAACAAATGTACATCTATGCCAGAGCATTGAGTGCCTACACATCCAACAGTTGAAAAAGAGAAGGTGCCTCTGATCACTCAGATTCGAAGATAAATGCCAGTCTAAATTGTTTTGATTTTCTTTGTTCGTGTATCTTATAACTAGTCAACAGAAAGTGTGCACAATCAAAAACATAGCAGGGTGTTGGGGGTACTATCTACCTGGAGTGAGTATTACTTATACGTGGGCATCACTATATATGGTGTTGGTCTTATAGGTAGCAGGAGACTGGACACCACATGAGCCTGTCATCAGTAGGTTAGGGAGCCTAGGAAATAAACATCCAACTAATCTCAGGTAGTCATGCATGTCTGTGTGCTGCCCTGTGAATGAAGAAAACCTTACCTCAGCCTTAGCATTAACTGTAACCCAAGCCCTACATAATCATGTAATATAAGACATTCATAATGGTGAAGCCTGTATAAAGGAAAAAAATTGCAATCTCAGGATGTTAAAGATATTAATAGCTTTTAACCCATTACAATTATTTTACTATAATACACTGTTTACTTTTATGTATTTATTTGCATATATCTTGACCATGCTTTGAATCCCAGTTAGGTCACCTCTCCAATCCAAAAGAGGCAATACGTTTGCCAAGAGAGCCAGTATAAAGAGAAAATACACCCTGTTCCAAATTATTATGCAAATTCTATTTAAGTGGCACAAAGATTAAATATTTTGGTTTTCGGCAGGGCCTGGACATCATGGCGGCTGGACGCACCTCGTGTGAGCTCCGAGCTCAATTCATTCCCTGAGTCTGATTTTAGCCAACCAGCCAGCCAAAACACCATAAAAAGAGACTTACCTGCCTCTGGAGCCAGCCGAGGAACCCCGGGTCTGCTGCCCGCGGGTGCATTGCACGTCCGACAGAGGTTGGAGGAGTGAGGCCTAGTTCGTCCGCCGGACAAGGGGAGCAGCCGATCCCCTGCTCGGTGTGACGCTGTGCCATCCCAAGCTTATCTCTCAGCCCTGTTCCCCCCCCCCCCCTCTGGACCGGCGTAGGTTATCCCGGTCCGACCTGGCTCGTCCCACACACAAGAGTCTCCCGCATCGGCCTAAACTACGGCCCAGCAATGCATGCAAAATGGCGGCCCTACATACCCAGCGGGAATCAGCCACTCAGCAGTCTGTGACAACACCTCTCACTCCTGCACAGCTATCACAGAAAGCTGGACAAATTTTTCCACCGCTTTTGGGCTAAGCTGGAAGCACGCCAAGCTGCAGCAACACTTCAGCACGAGGATGACAGGGAGGTTGACGGCCGGGCGGTGAGTGGACCCCCTCCGATCAACCATGCCTCAACCGCACACAAGCCTCCTAGTAAGGGATCACCTAGGCCGAGGGCCACCAGGGGCAAAGCCCCACGGCATCACCCACGCAGACGGAGGATCGCCCGCAGCCGATGGCGGTTTACCACCAAGACCTCCTGTCTACCCCATGCAGGGGAGGACTGGGACCCCAGGAGCCCCCAGGTCCGTGGCAAGAAGATGCTGGCCTTTCAACCTGCCTGGGGCGGGAGGGAGGCTCAACGGCGCCACCTGAGTGCTGCTACCTCCCTAGCCCTCGATGTACGGAACTTTCAATTCCAGACTAAGTGCAGGGAAAGCTCTCTACCTTTGGGCATTGGCTAGGTACTCTGTTAAATCTTACCTGCATACTACTGGTTATTGAAAAAGGCTTGCTGCAAACCAAACGTATATAAATGCTACCTAGTAGTTATCCTAAGCTTATAGTTCCACATCTTGATTTACGCTCATAGTCTACTTTAAACTACCCTGCTATAGCTCAATCAGTATGTATATACTATGCTTTTCTACCCTGGTTAACGCAACCACGGGCAAGATCAATTTAAGCTTGTTTAATATAAAATCTTGTTATATTGTATGCTTAGCCCCTCATGTGACCAGCATTACCTTTCACATGTCTACTATAACTACTAAGCTGGTCTATATCTGTTTTAGATTGTGAAGCACTTACTTTCTTAACTATGTGGCATATCGGAAAGTTTAAGCCTGTTTATGTTTTTTAAAATGCTAATGTGCACTGTTTTCATGCCACTGCCTCATTAGAATGTCTACACTTATTGTCAGCTTACATTATGATCTTCCATAATCGATATAGACGACCTGCTGACATACCTATCGTTTTACCTCTCGTTAAGCCTGAATGTTTTAACTTAATTTAAAATTGTGCAGTTTCAACCTATGCCATATCTTGTTACATACAAGTTGCCGGTACATGCTATTGTGGCATAACCTGCATGTCTGTAATCTTCTTGCACGCAAAAATAAAGAATTAAAAAAAAAAAAAATATATATATATTTTGTTTTTCAGTTTAACTCATGGATGGCATTGTGTCTCAGGGCTCTTTTGATCACTGAAAACAATCCCAGACACCTGTGATAATTAGATTGCCAGGTGAGCCCAATTTAAGGAAAAACTACTAAAGGAGGGTGTTCCACATTATTAAGCAGAGCACCATTTTCATGCAGTATGGGGAAGAAAAAGGATCTCTCTGCTGCCGAAAAGAGTGAAATAGTTCAATGCCTTGGACGAGGTATGAAAGCACATTAGATATTTCACAAAAACTTAAGGGTGATCATCGCACTATTAAGAGATTTGTGGCAGATTCAGAGCACAGACGGGTTTGTGCAGATAAAGGCACATTGAGGAAGATTTCTGCCGGATCCATGCATCGGATCAAGAGAGCAGCTGCTAAAATACCATTACATAGCAGCAAACAGATATTTGAAGCTGCTGGTGCCTCTAGAGTCCCACAGACATTGGGGTGTAGAGTCCTCCAGAGTCTTGCAACTGTGAATACCTTCTATTCGGCCACCACTAACCAATGCTCACAAGCAGAAACGGCTGCATTGAGCAGAAAAATACATGAAGACTAATGTTCAAACAGTCCTGTTCACTGTTGAGTGCCGTGCAACCCTGGATGGTTCAGATGGATGGAGTAGTGCATGGTTGGTGGACGGCCACCCTGTTCCAACAAGGCTGCGACGTCAGCAAGGCGGTGGTGGAGTCATGTTTCGGGACGGAATCATGGGAAGAGAGCGGGTCGGCCCCTTTAGGGTCCCCGAAAAGTGTAAAGATGAGCAAATTGTAATTTGTTGTGTTTGCAGCATATTTACTGAAATCAAAAGCTATTTCAATCAAACTTATAACAACATTTTTTTTTTTTTTTTTATTTAAAGATTTTTATTCTTTTTGTGAGTAACAAGTAACAAATACATCAAAGAGAATCGCATGTTACAGGATTCATAACAATTATGAAGGAAATAGTCGTTAAAATACATTCTTGTTCTTACTGTATGCGGTGATATTATAGTATATAGATACTTTGTGAGATACACAAATATACACAAATCACAATTATAAAGCACAAGTGTTATACAAGCTTAAGTATAGAAGAGTAATAACTAGTATCAAATACATCAAAGGGAATTGCATGTTACAGGATTAATAACAAATGTGGAGAAAATAGTCATCAGTATACATTCTTGTTCTTACTGTATGTGGTGATATCAAAGTATACAGGTATGTTTTTGAGATACATAAATATACACAAATCATAATTATAAAATATAAAGCATAGGTGTTATACAAATTTATGTATAGAGGATTGGTAGTTGTGTAATTTTATTTGATGGAGAATTGTGACCAGGTGCTATGTGTGAAGGTGAAATGTTATACCAGTGAATATAGAGGAGTGCGGGGGGGGGGGGGGGGGAGGGGAGTGAGAGTTAGGGAAAGATCCTTTTGTTAGGGTTGAGGTGGATATTGTGTTTCGCTTTTCCGCTTAGGAATCTTGTCCAAGGTTCCCAAATAGTGTTAAATGTTCCGAAGTCTTTGGAGATAGCGTGTGATATTAGTTCCATTTGTCTTATACTCTCTATTCTTGATATCCATTCCCTAACCGTGGGGGCTTGGGTTTTTTTCCAATGCTTGGGGATCAATTGTGCAGCGGCCATAGTCAAGAGATTGAAAAGTGAACTCTGTGCCTTATTTAGGACTTGTCTAGAAGGAGATACTTGAAAAAGGTACTGTAGAGGTGTCATACTAAACGTTATACCTAATATGGATTGAGTGAGGGTGTGAATTCTACTCCAGAATTTGTTTATGATCGGGCATAGCCACCAGATGTGGGCGTGGTTTGCTGAGTTGTTGTTGCATCTCCAGCATGTGATTTTGTCTAGGGTATGTATTTGTTGAAGTTTCTTAGGAGTGTAGTGCCATCTCGAAATACGTTTATAATTACTTTCTTGGGCCATCAGAGAGGTAGATGTTTGGTGGGTGGCTTTATAGATAGCTCTCCACTGGTCCACGGAAATCTCAATTTGTAGTTCCTGTAACAACATTTTAACTTTTTAAACATTTTAACAGGTCACGTTAAATGTAAATTTTAACATAGGACCCCTTATTTGATAGCAGCTTCACAAGTCTTGCAACCATTGAACTTGTGAGGTTTTGGACAGTTTCTGCTTGAATTTGTTTGCAAGATGTCAGAATAGCCTCCCAGAGCTGCTGTTTGGATGTAAACTGCCTCCCACCCTCAAAGATCTTTTGCTTGAGGATGCTCCAAAGATTCTCAATAGGATTTTCTCTCCTTTTATCCCCATAGCAGCCATTGATGCAGATATGCCTTCTAATCTTCCCTTTCAATCACTTGTTCTTCTCTAATGTACCCTTTCCTCTTTCTCTCACTTGTTCTCCGCTTATGTCCACCCTTATCCAGTAGTTCTCTTCTAGTCTTTTGTTCTTTCCCCGTGTCTCTCTTCTAATTTTCTCACTTGCACAGCAGGGCTTCTGCAGTTACTGCAGGATGTCGGAAGTTCAGGAGGTTGCACGTTATGACATCATACTCTCACGCACTCCTGCAGTTCCTTCTGCTGACTGTGGGGTAGAGAGGATCTGTAGCTGTGGATGCAAGAAGAAGAAAGAAGTATTCCCTTTCCTGAGCACTCCTGCTGTGCCACCAATGAACCTAAGCCCAGCAGGGCCATCCCTCTCTTCCGTGTGCCACCCCTGAGGCTGTGGCTTCAGCGACCTTATCTGAAATCCGGCCCTGAGTATTGATTCATTAGAATATCAATCAATAATTCCAAAGCTGGTGAAACGCATTAAAAGTTGTGCCCTAAATGGCATTGTTCTTAAATCTTTTTACCTGAAACTTGCCTTGTGCTATTAAAGGGACTATTATAGTCACCAGAACAACTACAGCTCATTGAATTTGTTCTGGTGAGTAGAATCATTACCTTCAGGCTTTTTGCTGTAAACACTGTTTTTTAAGAGAAAATGCAGTGTTTACATTACAGCCTAATGATAACTTCACTGACCACTCCTTAGATGTCTGTTAGAGATCCTTCCTGGGTCATGGCTGCCTAAAATACATCCACACATTCAGTATCTCCTCCCTCTCCATACACAGACACTGAACTTTCCTCATAGAGATTCGTTGATTCAATTGGAAATGCTGATTGGCCAGGGCTGTGTTTGAATCATGCTGGCTCTGCCCCTGATCTGCCTCCTTGTCAGTCTCAGCCAACCCTATGGGGAAGCATTGTGATTGATCAGGCCACCACTTCTGATGATGCCAGCAGACAGCTTGTTTTTCTGAGTCAAACAGCATGCAGATCTACAGCTTCAGGCTTGAATACAGTAAGATTTTACTATATTTATCCTTAGGGGGCCCAGGAGGGCTAGATGGTGGTTTTAACACTGTAGGTCAGGAATACATGTTTGTGTTCCTGACCCTATAGTGATCCTTTAAGGATGCTTGCAGTGGGTAAAGAAACACAAATTGCTTTAAAGGTGTAAAAGATAGATTTTATTACAAAATACAGGCAATTCTTATAATAAAACTTAAGAAAGCCTCTCTTTGGATTCTCCAATGAATCTTTTACTGCTGCCTTTGCTTGTCTCCTATCAACCAGAAGTGCTTGATCTTGGCAAGAGACTTTCTTAGTGGGTGGCTAGGTGCATTGTCCTTGTGTATTTATACTATTTGACATGCTAAAATATCTTACAGCTATTTTGTAAAATCAATATAATGTTGCAAAATATTCATTAAATATCACAAAAGAAAAAATATTAGTTTCAAATAAAAGACTATTTTCTAGGTATAAAAATACAAAATGGACAAAGCTAAAAAGTACTGCCATTCAGCAAACTATAAAATTGGCATAATGCAAATGCTATATTCGTACAATTATGATGTAGTATTTGAAGAGTATAAATCCATCTTATCTCTGATATAGAGTTACAGTACAGAAATAGGATCCTCCTTATAAAACAGGGATACCCCTACAACAGATTTATGTACTATAAAAAAGGTTATTAAAAATTGAGATTTTTACTTTATTTTTTACAGGTTAACATATTTGTAATTATTTTTGATCTTTTTGTGTCAGTTTCATAGGTGGTGGGTGACCTACTTGGTATATAGCAGCTATTGAATTGAATTTATTTTATTTTTATGTAAAGCCCTGCACTGCATGATGGAGTAGACCATTGTGTCGTCCTTAAGTACTTAAAATATGCAAATAAAACACTCAGCTATCATTAAAAACAGAAAAATATGAGATTAATGATACACTAATAAATGATAATGCATAATAAATAAAAGTATATCTAAGAAGTACTTGCACGGTCTGGCTCTGACGGGACCCTTGTGTCACACTTTCTGCTTCTGTCGGCAAACTCAATATGCCACAGCAGAATTGTTTAAAGGGACACTATAGTCAGGGCCGTCTTTAACGCGGGGCAAACGGGGCAGCTGACCCGGGCCCTGTCCCTGCTGGGGGGCCCAAGACAGCTGCTCCGTTTGCCCTCTGCCCGCAAACTATGGGGGCCCATCGGGTGGCCCATGCACTTAGAGCCACCCGGTGGGCCTGTGTCAGCAGGGGCCCGGTCGGGCGCTGTGGCGCTTTAACAGCGCGACCGGGCCCTTGCTTTTCGCTAGCCGACTGGGAGGAAGTGACAGCTGTGCGTCACTTCCTCCCACAGAAACAGGAGCCGCGTGGGAGGAAGAAGCTGTTCCGGAGGGGGCCAGGCCGGGAGAGCTTAACTCCCAGCCACCCCACTGGACCCCAGGGAAGCCACCCTCCAGGAAAAGGTAAGAAACTGGAGGGTGGTTATCACATTTTGCATGAGTGTGTATGTGTGTCAGTATATATGTATGTGTGTATGTGTTAGTGTGCCAGTATGTCTGTCAGTGTATCTGTATGTCTGTGTGTGTGAGTCTGTCAGTGTCTCTGTGGTTTAGTATGTGTGCATGTCTGTCAGTGTGTCAGTATGTCTGTGTGTGTGTGTGTGTGTGTGAGAGAGAGAGTCTGTCAGTGTGTCAGTATGTCTGTCTGTGTGTTTGTGTGTGTGAGTCTGTCAGTGTGTCAGTATGTCTGTATGTGTGTTTCAGTATGTCTGTTTGTCTGTCTGTGTGTATGTGTGCCAGAATGTCTGTAAGTCTATGTGTGAGTCTGTCAGTGTCTGTGGGGTTCAGTATGTCTTTGTGTATGTGTGTTTCAGTATGGCTGTCTGTGTCAGTACGTCTGTCAGAATGTGTCTCTGTATCTGTATGTTGTCCATTTGTGTTTGTGTGTGTATCTGTATGTGTCAGTGTTTGTATCTGTATATCTGCATGTGTGTCAGGTTATGTATCTGTGTGTCTGTATGTGTGTCAGCGTGTGTGTCGGTGTATCTATATGAAGTCAGTGTGTGTACCTTTGTATCTGCATGCATGCCAGTGTTTGTATCTGTGTGTGTCTGTGTGTGTCAGTGTATCTATATGTAGTCTGTGTGTATCTGTAGGTTCTTGTGTGTATCTATATGCGGTCAGTGTGTATCTGCGTGTGTGTGTCAGGTAGTGTATTTGTGCGTATCTATATGTAGTCAGGGGGGCCCAAGTAAATGCTTGCCCAGGGTCCAATCCAAATTAAAGATGGCCCTGACTATAGTCACCAGTGCACCTACATGTATTCCTATAGTGTTAACACAACCATCTAGCCCCTCTGGTGCCCTCAGGCCTCCATAAATATAGTAAAACTCTTACTGTATTCAAGCCAGAAGCTGTAAATCTGCATGCTGTTAGACTCAGGAAAAACAAGCAGTCTGCTGACATGTGATAGCCTGATCCAATCACAGTGCTTCCCCATAGGATTGGCTGAGACTGACAAGGAGGCAGATCAGGGGCAGAGCCAGCATGATTCAATCACAGCCCTGGCCAATCAGCATCTCCTCATAGAGATGAATTGAATCAATGAATCTCTATGAGGGAAGTTCAGTGTCTGCATGCAGTGGGAGGAGATACTGAATCACAGGATGCTCGTGCACAGCAGATCAGAAGTCCCTCTGAGTGACTGCAACTGGAGGTGTTCCTAGCTTTCAATGTAAACACTGCATTTTCTCAGAAAATGCAGTGTTTACATGAGAAAGGCTGCAAGGAGCTATAGTTCTCACCTGAACAACCTCATTAAGCTGAAGTTGTTCAGGTGACTATAGTGTCCCTTTAAGGAGCAGATCCAATCAAGGATAGGACCTTCTGATTTTAAAGGCTGAACTCTGTTTCCTTAGTGCCTTTGCATTCGGTTAATTTTGTTAATACAATGTTTATGTGTTATGCTGTTTTTGTACCAATACCAGGCTCTGATTTTGTTCACGTGGACACTATTTACCAGATAATCCTCTTGCTTGTGACCTCGCTGGTTTCTGGAAAGATACCTGGTTTTTACTTGGCTTTGTTTACATGGAAACTGCGTATCACCTTTTCCATTTTTCTATCCCCTATTAGTTTGCTTTGCTGAACTATGGTATATGGTATATGGATATCAAATAATACTGTGTTTGAATAATAGTGCAAATTAAAGATAAAATATATTTTCTATGTTTATTCTATTTTTCTTTGACTGTTTATTAATAATGCACTTAGAACATTGCTTCTTAAAGATTCCGATTCCTGATTCCAAAAGACCTGCAGATATGCCCCGTACAGTGGCTCTTTCCTCTAATCCTCAAACAGAGTGTAATAAAGTAATTTCAAAAAACCAATGTAATTCAGGTTTCGAAACCACCTTTTTGTAAAATGGTTTATTTACCAAACTGAAAATTGTGAAGAAATGAAAAGGCATCTGTTCCCTATAGATTAAAATAGCTGGTTGGTAAAAAAATCTCCAGCTCAATTATTTTTCCAGCTCAGTCATTTTCACTTTCAATTTTCAATTCTCTTTTCTTTCCTTTTCTTTTGTGCAGTTCTCAGCTTAGCGAATAAAGTCTACAGTTGTAGAATATTGAGTTTATCTTACCATAGCATGGTCCCTAAGCTGTATTATTTAATTCACCTATTTGAACGTGTTGCTTTAACTTATAATCATATGTTCTTTTCATTAGTCATTGAAGCAGAGGGATTTAGTGCACAGGCAGAAGAAAAACCTCCAGATTAAAAAGAATAAGCCCAAAACAACTTATTGATTTGATACATGAAAAATCAACTAACTACATATTTCACAGGTAGAAAGGAAAACACTAAATCCAATCAGTAATTCACTGAGGGTTAGCAAGAGAAGTGCTAAACAACAAAACCCTGCTAAATCTTCATCCACACAATAAACAAACTTTTACTAAAACCGTCCTAGGCATGCACCAAACTGCCTGTCCTAAAATAACTCTTTCAGAAATGCAATGGAAAAAGAGAAAAGCACAGATCTCTGAAGAATTGAAGGAAACACTTCATTACAATACAAAAATGTACTGGGGGTCATCAGGAATTCAAAGTTACTAGAGGTGACCTGCAATTAGGTCTCTCTGAAAAAGGAAAACCTTGCTGTGGTCCCATTCACATATTTAATGATATGCCCAGTAATAAATAGGGAGTGGCATCTTGGCAAGCATGCGTGTCAAGATGAAAAGCTGCCTGGCAAGGAGGCTAAGCAATGCTGTTAACATGTAGAGCACTACTGATGTACTTGTGCTCATATATGGGCTAGAATGAAATATTAGCTTATAAACATGCCCTCTTTCTGCATGTTTGTGTGGTTTACTCAGATGCGGGCCACACCAGATAAGACAGAGATTTGGGCCATTTGAGAGGCATTCTTTCCAATAACACGGCACAATAGAGAGGTGTAGCCATAAATGACACTATTATAAAACAATTCTAGAAATAAATGTATGTTTCTGCTTATATATAATAGTTATTAAGAACATTGTTCTTCTTTAACCTTTAAAATATTTAAAAAACTAATGATTTCTATAATTAACATTATCTATAATTATCAACACAAGCATTGTTTTTGCAAATAAGCTACAATAATAAGAGTTTGTTTACAGTACACTACAGTCCTGGTTGCAATGCAGGTGTGTACGGTGGGATAGACTAAATTATCAGTTGGTGACACAAACAAAATCTCTCTTCTTGTTTGTTAAGTTTCTGCCATAAGAATCCTAGCTTGTGCTATACATTATAGTTGAATTTTTTTTATAGACACAGTTAAAGGAACACTATAGCGTACGCACTATAGCGTACAAACAAGTATTCCTAACGCTATAGAGCTCTAGTCACCTAAATGGTTATCCATTTATTTGCTTACCTTAATCCAGTGCTGGGCTCCCTCAGCACTGGTGACCTCTCCTCCTCCATCGACTTCAGCTCCTGAGTGAAGTTGAATGCGCATACACGGCCAGAGGCGTGCGCACATTCAAACTCGCCCATAGGAAAGCATTACTCAATGCTTTCCTATGGAGATCTTGTTTGACGCTGTACTCCTTGAGGACGTCCAGCATCAAATAAACACCTCTAGTGGCTATCAGGAAGCACCTCTAGTGGCTATCAGGGAGACAGCCACTAGAGACTGGATTTAACCCTGCAGTGTATACATTGCAGTTTGTCTAAACCTGCTATGTTTTCAGCTGCAAGGTTAAAACTAGGGGGACCTGGCACCCAGATCACTTCATTGAGCTAAAGTGGTCTGGTTGCCTATAGTGGTCCTTTAATATATTGAAGCACAATATTGGAAAAGAAAGACAATATCTAATCCCAAAAGTCTTCGGAAAAGAAAAAAGTAACAAATAACCTGGTAGAATAATCCCCATCCAAGGCCCAAATAAATAAATTGTAAATGCAAAAGAGAAAGTCCAATGAGTAAAAAAAAAAATCAAATGTGTATATGTGCATATGTAAAAATATATATAATCAAAACAAAAAGTTCAAACAGCTATATACAAGTATATGGATATCAAATATTACTGTGTTTGAATAATTGTGCAAATTAAAGATAATACTAAAATAAAATAAAATATATAGTTCTAAAATGGGATTATAAAGTCGACAGGGGCAAGTCCACTAAACAGTTTTTTTTGGTTGTGACTACAAAATATAGATCACACACTAAAGTGCATAGCCTAAACCTCACTAGATGCAGATGATGTGTCAATGTAATACTATGTAGAGGAAAATAGATCAACATATAACAGCTGGCATGTGAAGGTTCCTACTATTAGTAAAGCTGAAGTCACTCCAAGGCGTGCTGTAATATTATAGTATTATATTGCATCGCAGTACTAAGACTTCCTCTAGTGACTGGCTATCGCCAGCCGCAAGAGGCACTTCCTGGAGTTTACTGGACTAAATGACAGAGGATGTCCTCACACTCTGCATGAGGTAATCCAGTGTCAGTGAAAACCCCGTAGGAAAGCATCGAGTCACTGTTAATGAAAAAAATTCAAATGGAAACTCAAAAATGCAACTTAAAAAAGTTCCTAAAACTACTAACAGTACTGGGGAATTACATGCACTACTCCATGTAAAAATACATGAAATCACTCAATGCAAAATTAAACAGAATAAAAATATATTTAATAATAATATAATTTTTCAAACAAATATGTGCATTCGATTTTTTTTTTCCCCTGACGTCAGGGACTTGGTTAAAAAACATTTAAAATATATATTGTAGCTTTTTCAATGTTTCAAAAAAGAGACATTTGTGATCAGAATTAAACTTAAATACAGCAATGCTATTGATTTTTTATGTATTGAATTTCATGTATGCTAGTTTTGTCAAGTTCTCACTAATTACTGACTCTCTGATGTTCTCAAAGTTTTTATGCAATCTTGGCAGCTATGTGTTTATTTCCTTCATTATAATATTTACTCTTATTGTAGTTAAAGGAGCAATGTAGTGCCAGGAAAACAAAATTTGTTTCCTGGCACTATAGGGTCTTTAAGTCCCCCCCACCCTCAGGGTCCCACTCCCGCTGTTCTGAAGGGGGCTGAAGGGATTAAAACACTTACCTTTCGGGGGGCGGGGCCTGACCTTGCAGCAGAGCAGTCGCACGACACCAGAGCTCCTGCTAATAATGATGATATTTATCGATTAATATCGACACCAAGCGACTACGAAATCGATACCAGCTACTAGGGGCAGGGGGAAAGCAAGCCCTACCTTCTGATCCCACACTTGTGGCCCCTCGAGCTGCAATCACCCGAGCGACCTCTGCGGCCTACAAGCATGACCGAGGCGGGGGAGGCGGCCGCTCTCCCGCCGCGACATAGGGAAAAGCAACACAACAGGACTACCCGTTCCCCCCCCCTTGGACCGGCGGGGGTTATCCCGGTCCCCATTAACAAGCAGCAAGCTCTCACATGCACCCTTACTCCGTATGAAACCTCGGGCTTGAAACAAAACGGGCCTCGTGCACGGGCCGCACCACAAATGGCGCATGCAAACACAGGACACGGCGAGGACATGATCGAGCGCTCCCTCCGACGCATAGATGAGGCCTTCCAGCGCTTCTGGGAGAAACTGGAGCAGCGCATGGCTCCACAGCCACCAGAATATGCGCGGGAGGCCGCGGAGAAAAGGCCGAGCTCACCCCGCTCGGGCAGACCTAGACCTGGAGCACACGCTACCCAGGCTCCCTGCCTACCTGGGCCGAAGGCCAAACGGGGTATATCCCCGCAGCATCACCCACGACGCCGGAGGACCACCCGCCGCTGGCGGCGCTTCACCACCGGGGCCCTCTGCAGCGCCCGTAAAAGGGAAGACCCGGCTGCACTGCATACCCGAGTCTGTGGTACACGGATGCGGTCCTTCCACAAGGCCTGGGGCTGGAGCGGGGTCCGCCACGGCCCACGCGACACTGTCACCGTCAGCAGCGCCGCAGGGGCCTCTGGGCACCCCCTTGCCTGGAGCGTACGACTACCACCTTCCTCAAGCCTGAACGGACAGCAGGATTACCAAGAAACTGCATCACAGCTGCCAGCCGTGGGGATCGGATGATCAGCAACTACTCCAGTGCCCTGAGATTAGCTCAACAGGCGACAACGGGCATACACCCGCACCTCATTGGTCATATGAATGTGCTCCTGCCATAAGTCCATGTTGGATTGCTACCTCCGGTTTCCGAGCATAGGAGCACAGGGACAGATTACTTCACCTACCAGCCGTAAATATAAAACTGCCGCTTTGGACTCATATCTTAGCCGTGTGACCAACAGAACTTTGGACTTTAGAATGAGACTTTCTCCAAGGTACACTACACCAGCCGTAAGCGACACATATCATATCCCCTCCAAGGGGGCACATTTAAAGGCTGCTCAGTAGCATCCCACATTAGCTTAACCTCACACTGAGGTTGCTAATCACTTTAACCTACTATTGTTTCTGATTACCAAGTGCTTGCTGTGATACCATAGTCGTTACCACAATGTAAACCACTCTGCTGTCCCTTGCTCCTATATTGTCCCTTATTCTGTAACGCCATTGGGCCCAGACAAATACCCCCATGATGCCCCTCAAGTTATTCATGTTACTAAGCCTGACATAGATTCCCAACGTGTATATACTTATGCTTTACTATAATAATCACTCGCCTATTACTGCTAACTGGTAAATATGATGTTGAAATATTAAGATTCGCTTATGCGCTGGTAACTCAACATGCTACATACTAGAAAAAACAACCCTGAGATATTCCTGTTATTAAGCCTGATGTAAATTCTTAGCATGTTTTAACCCACGTTTTACTATAGCGATCCCTCGCCTGTTTCTGCTAACTTACGTTTGCTGTTATAATGTTGGATAGGCCTTGCACCACAGATATAAGCGGGATATATACGGGTACGTTATTTTACTGTCTTATTACGCTCGCATATACACGCCATATTTGACCGCAGAATAGCCTTAACTTCTCAGCCGCCCTAACTGGGCTAGGCAGAAAAGCCGCTGAAACTACTACATATAAGCTGATCTTGTTAATAATAATCATCTAGTTTGTTCACATGATACCACATGAGACGGCCCTGCATAAAAGACGTTGTACTGTGTCACTGTTCAGCCTGTGTATCTTGCCTTAACTTAACTCTGTTAACTTAACATAGTCCTAGCATGTGTTTAAAAATTTTGCAACTGTTTAACCGTCTGACGCAACCTTACTATTATTACTATTATAAACATAAAATGAGGCTAGCACCATCTAGGGATGATCTACCTTGCATTGTATTACTCCTGACTTGTTTGAACATGTATTATCTCCCTTCTTACATTCTGTACCCATATACCTTTATGCCTCAATAAAAAAGAGATTTACAAAAAAAAAAAAAAACACTTACCTTTCTCCAGCGCCGTGCTCCCTCTGTGCTGGGGAACTCTCCTCCTCTTGCCGACGTCAGCAACGAATGCGCATTCAAACCGCCCATAGGAAAGCATTTCTCAATGCTTTCCTATGGACGTCCAGCGTCTTCTCACTGTGATTTTCACTGTGAGAAGCACGGAAGCAACTCTAGCGGCTGTCAGTGAGACAGCCAGTAGAGGCTGGATTAACCATCAGTGAAACATAGCAGTTTCTCTGAAACTGCTATGTTTTCAGTGTAACGGATCGCCTGGCACCCCGACTTGGTACCTCCGTTAATGGATGCTCCTAGCGCTTCCTAAGGACTCCAAGCACTCTGGCAGACACCACAATCACTGAACCGTTGCAGCATATGAATCTTCTCAAGCATAGGAATGCTGTAGACCGTTGAATAGGAACCATACGAATAGGCTTACACTCCTAGCAGTCAACTGGAACAGCATGCAATAAATCCTTCCCCCAATAATGAGACGACACTTCACTTTGAGGGTAAAACAGGAACTCTGGACTGGCACATCCAGCCTGGCTTTTATTACAAGTGTACACATACAGGCCACACCCAGGGGGAGGCATAAAATAACCAATAGTATCACGGGTGCAACCCACACATTCCCTCCCCTTAGTGTGACACATAATCCCATTATTCATACAGTTTAAACATAACTTTTACACAATATCTATAACTTCTAAAATATACATGTCACAAACATAAAACATACATTTTCTTACTCAGCATACTTCAATTAGTAATACTCTCAAAAATCATCCCAATCCCTCCAGTAGATCAATAGTTAGCTGGAGGTCCCTTTATGACCGACCGCAAGCACATTTTCCTGCCCAAAACAGTTCCATGGATTTGGGCTGTGCGGTCGGTCAATTACTGGCATAAAAATGGCCCATTCGAAGTGTGCCTGTACTTTGACTTTAGTCGAAGTGTCGAAGTGGAGGGGATGGTAAGGGTCGGCGGTGTTCGAAGTTAAAATGGCCGCCGCCACGTGGTCCTTTGTCCGATGCCGGCCGCTTCGACGACTTCGACAACTTCGGTAACTTCGGCAACTTCGGCACTTCGACAGCTTCGAAAGCTTCGACAGCTTCGACAACTTCGGCAACTTCGGCACTTCAACAGCTTCGACTGCTTCGACTGCTTCGACTGTGTCCGAAGTGCCATATACAAAAGTACCAATCTTTCCCCAAAGTATTTAAAGGGCTAGGGACAGTCTTCTACAATCCACATGCCCAAAAGTAGTTTTTAAAGGGTCAGTACATTATGGTAGCAGTCCATAAGCCCCAATTCAGTCCCTTAAAGGGCAATATCTCCCAGGGACCATAATCACTGGGCAGGAGGCTAGCAACCAGGCTTCTTCAGTTCTCAGTGGCGAGGTTGGTTCCGCCACATTCAGCTGCAGGGTTAACACTAGAGGGACCTGGCACCAAGACCACTTAATTGAGCTGAAGTGGTCTGGATGCCTATAGTGGTCCTTTAAAATCCATGATGAAATTAGTTTTATCTACACTTTAGGTATCTGTCCCTCTACACCAGTGGTTCTCAAATCAGTCCTCATGGCCCACCAACAGTCCAGGATTTATGTATTTCCCTGTTTTATACTAATGGAGATACTAACAAAACCTGGACTGTTGCTGGGACTGGTTTGAGAACCACTGCTCTACACTATTCTTTTTTTTTTTTTTCTGTTTTTATTTGTATTTTTCATAAAGTAATGGGGTACAGAAATCAAAATTGGGGAGGGGTAAACAAATGTAACAGTACATGTGTAAATGGAAATTACACAACACAGATAACATGTCACATTATCAACACTGTAGTCGACACTCTAAGCAGGTTAGACAATCGTGACCCCTACAGTTCGTTCATGTGGTAGCGGTGTGGGTCGAACCCAACATTGTTCCTGTTTAACTGAGACCATTTTTCTATGTCTCTAGTAGGTCACCGCACCTTTTAGGTTGGTAATACTGGGTATCTAGCAGGGGGTGTCCATATATGTCATGTGTTCGCTTGTGTGTGGATATTTTCCACAGTGTTGAGTAGGAGTCTCACATTTTCGGTGGGTTGAGACTGGTTATATTCTCAAGTATTGTGTGGTGTATATTGAGGGAGGAGACCTAATGTTCGGCGCTGTTTTTGTTTGGTGGGTCTTTTTTTGCCCATGTTTGTTTCCATCTTTCCCCAGCTTACTGTCTGCTCCTTGTGTATTGTGAGTTTGCCATCAGTTCATATGTCCAGTTTGTGGTTATTTGTTGTATTAATTCTTCCTGTATAGGTAGCATTGTTGTTTTCCATCTCCTAGCGAGTAAAGTGTTAGCAATGATAATGTGGAATAGTTATTTATGTTCGACCAGTGGTAGGCCTTTTTGTCCCATGAAGAGGAGGCATAGCTCTGGAGTCAGGGGTATGTGTATAGTCGGAGAGTCCTTCACTATTCCCGCTACCATGTCCCAGTATTGTCGTAGAATTGGGCATTGCCACCAGATATGGTACATGGTTCCAACTTTGGCATGGCATCTCCAGCATGTGTCGGAGGTGCCAGGGTATATGTGGGCTAATCTTGCTGGGACCTAGGTACCAATGGTACTGTAGTTTGCAGACCAATTCTAGATGAGATAAACAGGCTGTGTGCTGTGTATGCCACATGCCATTGTTCCTTGGTGAAGGTTTTGTTAAGTTATTTGTGCCATGCTGTTGTGACGGTATCCTCTAGGTTGGCGTATTGTGTGAGGAGTGCTTGGTATGTGGTTGATAGTATTTTCTTTTGTCGCTTCGGGGCAATGCACAAGGATTCAAACTTGGTAAGGGTGGGGGAGAGGGGCAGCGATAGTGTTGTTAGTAGGTGGGAGTATGAGAGTAAGTATGAGAGAGTAAGTATGAGAAGATGGCTCTGTGCATTATTTGATATTGTGCTTGGAGATCTGGGAAGCTTTTCCAGGACATGCCTTCGTAGAGATGTGCTACATGTGTGCAGCCGCGCTCGAGCCAAAGTATGTAGTTGAAAGTGGGGTTGCAAAGGTGTATGCTATATAGGGGGGTGGCTAGGGAGTGCGGATGTCCATTGCATAGGACTTTACGTGTAGCGTCCCAAACATTTAGGATCAGTTTAGTGCTGTCCAGCATGTCTGGCGATGAAGGTCTGGTGCCTTTCGGAATCCAGAATATGTATTGTAGTCCTCTTTTGCAGGACCAATGTGTTTCTAGTTATACCCACTGAGGTGTCTCGGTAGTGGAGTGTGCCGTTATGATAGGCTGCTTTATAGTATAATCTCACATCAGGGAGGTTTAGGCCTCCTAGTGTTATTAGTTTGTGGAGGACTAGAGTGGCTACTCTGGTTTTTTTTCTGGCCTATATGAATTTGACTATGATTTTTTGGAGGTTGATTAGGTAGGTTTTCGGTAGTGGAATTTGTAATGTTCGTAGCAGATAGAGATATTTTGGTAGTAGTGTAATTTTAAAGGCTGCTAGCTGGCCATGCCACAATCTGAAGGTGCTGTGCCAGAGTTGGAAAGTGCATGTGAATTATTGCTCTAGTTTGGTATAGTTCCGTTTAAAAAGGTTGTGTGTGGATTTGGTCATGTGGATTCCTAGAAACGTTATGAATTCGTCCCTCCAGTCAAAAGGGAGGTTAGTTTTAAGTGTTGCCAAGGTGCGTTTGTCCATGTTTATGCACAAAGCTTGTGTCTTTGCTATATTGAGTTTATAGTATGACTGTTTGCTGTATTCAGTAATCTGGTCCATTAAATTAGGGAGGGAGATGTGTGGTTGTGTCAGTGTGAGTAATATGTAGTGAGCGAATAGATTAGTTTTGTATTCTGTAGTGCCTATTCGTATCCTGTGAATTGAGGTGTGAGTTCGTATCATAACCGCCAGGGGTTCCAGAGCAAGCACGTACAGTAGCAGGGACAATGGGCATCCCTGGCGTGTCCCACTGGTTATGCTAAACTAGTCGAATAGGAAACCGGCATTTAGGACTTGGGCAGAGGGTTTGGTGTATAGGGCTGCCGCTTGGACCCCTGAAAAAAATGTGTCTGGCATCTGGTATTTGCGGAGCACTTCGTTTAGTTCAGTCAGTCGAATGCTTTCTCCGCATCTAACGAGAGAAATAGTCCTTTACCATCGTGTTTGTGGGTTAGGTGTTGGGCTAATACCGTTTTACATTTTTTATAATATGAGTTGGCAAAGCCATCTGGACCTGGCACTTTGCCAGTGGGTAGAGTGTTAATGGTGCATATTACTTCGTCTGTCGTTATTAGGGCTGCTAGATCGGTTTGTTGTTTGTGGGTTAGGTGGGGTAGGAATTTGGTGAGGTGTGCGCGCAGTGGTGTATCCTGGTTTTGTGCTGCCCTAGGCAGGACAAAACTCAGGCGCCCCCCTCCCACCCACGCCACCCTCACCCAACCCTCCCCCCCCACCCGCGCCACCCCCACCGAACCCTTCCCCCGTCCCGCCTTCTAAATACACACACACACACATTCACTGACAAATACGCATACACTAGGTAACAGAAACACACTCACTAGCAGACACACACACAGTCTAACAGACACACACACAGTCTAACAGACACACACTTACAGACACACACACACACACAGACCCACACACATACAGACATACACACACACACATACAGACATACACACACACACACACATACAGACATACACACACACACTAACAGACACACACACAGACACACTAACACACATACAGACATACACACACACACACACTAACAGACATACACACACACACACACACTAACAGACATACACACACACAAACACACACACAAACTAACAGACACACACACAGACCCACTAACAGACATACACACACTTACAGACATACACTTACAGACATACACACACACACACTAACAGACATACACACACACACACTAACAGACATACACAGACATACAAACACACTCAATCACTCACATATTTAATAAAATTTTTTTTTTTTTAATTTAACCCCCCCAGCCTCCTTACCTTTGGGAAAGCTGGGGGGGGGGGGATATCTGTCTCCCTGGTGGTCCAGTGGCTGCTGGGAAGTGCGGGTAGGTGGGCGGCCGGCGAGGGAGCACTTCCTCTGAGCGGTCTGCTCAGCTCCCTCGCGCGCCGCACAGTGAGGCTGGGAGGCGGAGCCGGAATATGACGTCATATTCCGGCTCCCAGCCTCACTCTGCGGCGCGCGAGGGAGCTGAGCAGACCGCTCAGAGGAAGTGCTCCCTCGCCGGCCGCCCACCTACCCGCACTTCCCAGCAGCCCGCCGGCCGCCCAGCATGCCTTGTTAGCCGCAAGGCTAACAAGGCATTTGCCCTGGGCATTTGGGGGCGGCTTTTTTTGCCGCCCCCTGAAAAATGCCGCCCAAGGCAAATGCCTTGTTTGCCTCGCGGCAAATACACCCCTGTGTGCGCGGCCGCGAGCTGAGCTGACTGACAGCTCAGCTCGCGGCCTTTGCCCGCCCCCTCTCCTCTGCTGACAAGCAAGAGAGAGAAGGCGCGCACACAGTGCCTTTACTCTCCTGCATACGTCAGACGTATTTTAATACGTCTGATGTGTACATGGCCTTTTTAGGGCCATACATGATTGGAAGTCCCTCTGGTGGCCATCTGAGTGACGGCCACTGGAGGTATTCCTATCAATGTAAACACTGTATTTTCTCTGAAAATATAGCTGTGCTATAGACACGGAAGTGCCCTCTAGTGGCTGTCTGGTAGACAGCCACTAGAGGAGGAGTTAACCCTGCAAGGTAATTATTGCAGTTTATAAAAACCTGTAATAATTACACTTGCAGGGTTAAGGGTAGTGGGAGTTGGCACCCAGACCACTCCAATGGGCAGAAGTGTATGGGTGCTTACAGTGTCCCTTTAAGGGGTTAAACACTTATAGCAAGTACCACACAGGTAGTACCACACTCTTTAGTGAACCAGGCTATGTTCAGCTTTAGGCAGAGCCACAGTCCAGGGACCTCGCTCCTGGTCCAAACCCCCAGTATTGCCCCTAACCCCCTCTACAAGTTCTAAGCCCACTACAGCTTCTAATCCCCCACTAAAAGTCCTAACCCCTCACTATTGCCTCTAACCCCCCTCTACAAGTTCTAAACCCCACTACAGCCCCCTACCCCTAGTTTTTGATGACCCCAATCGCTGTGCTACAGCAGAAGCCACTCTCCTTCATTTACATCAAGGGAGGCGCTCTGTGGCTGAATATGCTGCTGAATTCAGACAGTGGGTTGCTGATACTACTTGGAACCAATCAGCCCAGAGGTTCCACTTCAGAAGGGGTCTCTCAGAAGCTATAAAAGATGAGCTAGCTCGTGTTGATCTTCCTGTTGAGTTTGATGCATTTGTGCGGTTGGCTATCCGTATTGATCAGAGACTTTCAGAAAGAAGATTGGAAAGACAGGGCTCTTTTAAACCAAGTGCTACTCCTACTTTCTATTCAAGAATTTCTACTCCGACCCCACATACACCTACGGACTCTGAACCTGAGGCTATGCAGGTAGATCTAATAAGAGGGTCATTATCCAATGAAGAAAAACAGTGGCGACGCACTCACAATTTATGCCTGTATTGTGGTAGTGCAGGGCATTATGCCATCAATTGCCCTAGCAAGTCTAAAAGAACAATAGCTATGACTGCTGAGGGTGCACAGATCCAACACCAATCCCAGATTTCAGACCAACTGGATTCTGTCACACAACCCTTGTTTTCTCTGGCTCAGGGTGAAGAGGGTATGATGACTCAACATCCTCATTTGGTGGTGCCTATCACTTTGCAATATGGTGATAATAAAATTTCAACTACAGCTATGATAGATTCTGGAGCAGGCGGAAACTTTATGGATATTAAATTTGCAGCAGGAAATAAAATTCAGTCTATCCCTAAATCTTCACCTGTGTTAATGGAAACAGTAGATGGTTCTCCACTTACGTCAGGCCCGGTTACACATGAGACTGTGCCCTTAAAATTGATTCTGGAAGTGAATCACCATGAGTCTATATCTTTCCACCTAATTTCCTCAACACAGTTTCCAGTGATTTTGGGTATACCCTGGCTTGCTCTGCATAACCCACAGATTGATTGGAAGACTAGAACTCTGTCCTTTCCTTCAGAACACTGCTTAATGAATTGTCAACCCTCTAAGGCAACACCTGTTGCCACAACAATTAATGAAATGGTTGGTACAAACTTAACTAAGCTTCCTCTACAATATCGGGATTTTGCAGATGTCTGTGATAAGAAGAATGCTGATCAGCTTCCACCTCACAGGCCTTATGATTGCCCCATAGAGCTGCTACCTGGAGCTGCTATCCCATTTGGCCGTATATACTCCCTTTCTGAGCCTGAATTGAAAGCACTTCGTGAATACATACAAGAAAATCTTGCCAAAGGCTTTATTCGACCATCTACTTCTCCAGCAGGAGCTCCTATATTCTTTGTAGAAAAGAAAGATGGCAGTCTACGGCCATGTGTCGATTACAGGGACATTAATAAAATCACTGTTAAAAAACGCTATTCCTTGCCTCTCATTCCTGAACTTCTGGAGAGACTTCGTTCAGCTAAAATATTTACGAAGCTTGATCTACGGGGGGCATATAATCTGGTTCGCATAAGACCAAATGATGAATGGAAAACAGCTTTCAGAACCAGGTACGGACATTACGAATATCTAGTAATGCCATTTGGGCTTTGTAATGCCCCTGCAACTTTTCAGCATCTAATCAATGATGTACTACGGGATCTCCTGGATCAGTTTGTTGTGGCATATTTGGATGATATCCTGATATTTTCTGATAATCTTGAAAATCACAGAAAACAGGTCTGCATTGTTCTTGAGCGCCTTTGTACCCACCACCTATACATTAAACTGGAAAAATGTGAGTTTGAACAAACAGAAATTCAATTCCTGGGATATGTAAAACTCCTAAAGGTTTAAGTATGGACGCAAGTAAAATTAAAGCTGTGCTGGACTGGCCCATCCCCAAGAATGAAAAAGATATTCAGAGATTTGTGGGGTTTGCCAATTTTTACAGGCGTTTCATTAAGAATTTCTCTGCCGTTATTACACCGATCACTGAACTTACACGTAAAGGGACTCCTTTTCAGTGGTCCAATAAGGCTGACACTGCATTTTCCAGATTAAAGACTCTGTTTACATCTGCCCCTATCCTGGTACATCCTCAGCCAGAATTGCCATTTACTGTAGAGGTAGATGCTTCCGATTCAGCTGTTGGGGCTATACTGTCTCAAAGGACTGGACCTAAGATGTTGTTACATCCATGTGCCTTCTATTCCCGCCAGATGTTACCAGCAGAAAGAAATTATGACATAGGGAATAAAGAACTTTTGGCTATAAAAGCTGCCTTTGCCGAATGGAGACATCTCTTGGAGGGAGCCACCCATCCAATTACTGTGCTCACAGATCACAAAAATCTGGAATGTATTCAATCAGCTAAGAGACTGTCAGCCAGACAAGCACGCTGGTCCCTATTTTTCTCAAGGTTTAATTTTTTGATTTCATACCGCCCTGGTTCCAGAAATGGCAAGGCAGATGCCTTGTCTAGGATAGCTGACCCCCTCCATACTACAGTAAACAAAGCCACCATCTTGCCTGAGAGTAGATTTTTAGGAGTTACCTTTCCTTCTGATCTAATGTCTCGCATTAAAAAGGGCTACGCTGATGATCCAGTTTTTCGTGATCCTCCTCGTGATCTTCATATGACCATGCTTAATGGGTTTTGGATTTTTCAACAACGTCTGTTTGTTCCAGAATCAGTGCGACTGGACGTTTTACGTCTCTACCATGACTCAAAACCAGCAGGTCATCCAGGAATCCGAAAGACACAAGAACTACTTACCCGATCCTTTTGGTGGCCTAAATATTATGAGGATGTTAAGAAGTATGTGTCCTCTTGTGATGTATGTGCCAGACATAAGACTCCTCGCTCATCCCCTGTTGGCATGCTTCAGCCTCTTCCTATTCCTCATCGTCCCTGGGGATCTATATCTATGGACTTTATTGTGGAACTACCCCCCTCTAAGGAACACACTACCATTCTTGTTGTTGTGGACCGGTTAACTAAGATGAGTCATTTCATACTAGCTCGTGGTCTCCCTTCAGCTAAACAGACTGCTGACCTAGTTATTCGGGAAATATTTCGCTTGCATGGAGTGCCTGATGAAGTAATTTCTGACAGGGGAGTGCAGTTTACATCTCATTTTTGGAAATATTTTTGTTCTATTCTAGGTATTAATGTAAATCTGTCGTCAGCTTTTCATCCACAAAGTAATGGACAGACTGAGCGAACCAACCAGACGTTAGAACAATATTTGCGGTGCTATATTAGTTACCTGCAGGATGACTGGCTGGATTTTCTACCCACGGCGGAATTTGCCTATAACAATGCCCAACACTGCTCCACTTCTCTGAGCCCATTTTTTGCTAATTATGGTTACCATCCAACCTTTCTAGTGAGTCTCCCAATTACTACTTCCATTCCTGCAGTCACTGACCGGCTAAACGCCTTACGAGATTCCCAAGAACTGTTGAAGAAGACTCTTTCGGAGGCTCAGGAATGTTACAAAAGAACTGCTGATAGGCATAGAAAGGAGGCCCCAGTTTATCATGTTGGTGACAAGGTTTGGCTGTCAACAAAGAATCTTAAGCTTAGGATTCCTTCTCATAAATTGGGTCAAAAGTTCATGGGACCTTTTGAGATCATCGCTCAGATCAATGCTGTCACCTTCCGTCTGCAACTTCCAGATTCCATGAAAATACATCCGGTGTTTCACGTTGCACTGCTTAAACCTTTTCATAAAAATACTTTCCCTGGTCGAGCCCTGCCTGCCCCACCACCAGTCCTCGTGGATGGTGAAGATGAATACGAGGTGGAAAAAATTCTTGACTCCAGGATATTCCGCAACAAGCTGCAATATTTGGTTCTTTGGAAAGGCTATGGTGAAGAGGATAGATCATGGGAACCAGTGGACAATATTCATGCTCCTGATCTTCTTCAGTCTTTCCATGCACAGTACCCTGCTAAACCAGGAAATAGGGCATCCAGAGGCTGCGCCTGTAGAGGTGGGAGTAATGTGAGGAACTGACTCTGCTGGGTTTCGAACCCTGGTTTACATGTTGCTAAACCTCTTCCTTATCACTACACCAGCCTGCCTTTTGCAAATGTACCTGAGATCTGGTAACCTTGACTCTATAAGCATTGGTATCAGTGACATGTCTCTTCAGCTGTGTCTGGTCATGTGTCTGGTTCTTGGCCTATAAAAGCCACTTCCTGTCTCTGTACCTTTGCCAGATTATTGTGGTTCCTGTACTCTCTAATCAAGCTTGTTCCTGTTTCTCCTACCTGTTGCTGATTTTGGACCGTTTTGACTTTGCTGCTTCTCCTTCCCACTGACCTCAGCTTGCCTCACTACGATTATCATCTCTCTGTTCCAGTCTCCCATCTCTGCTTAAGACCAGAAGGCCACTCAAGGCTCAGGGGCTCAACCACCTGGGTAACGAGTGGCTACCTCTGGCAGAAAACATTGCTGATATGGCTACTGGACTCCAACACGTTGTAACATCAATATCATTACACCACTACAAGTCCTAACCCCCACTATTGCCTCTAACCACTCACTACAAGTCCTAACCCTCCACTACTGCCCCTAACCCCCCCACTATAAGTCCTAACCCTCCACTACTGCCCCTAACCCCCTCTTCAAGTTCTAAACCACACTACAGCCCATAACCCCCCACTATTGCCCCTAACCACCTACTACAGGTCCTAACTCCCACTATTACCTATAACCACCCACTACTAGTCCTAACCCCCCACTCTTGCCCCTAACCCCCTCTACAAGTTCTAAACCCCACTACAGCCCCTAACCCGCACTATTGCCTCTCACCACCTACTACAGGTCCTAACCCATAATTATTGCCACTAAGCACCCACTACAGTCCCTGTCCCCCATTATAGACCCTAATCCCCTGTTATTGCCTATGATCCCCCACTACAAGTCCTGACCCCTCCTCTACAAGTCCTGACCCTCACCTATTGCCCCTCACCTCCCACCACAGGTCCTGACCCACCTACAGGCCCTCACCCCTGCACTACAGGTCCTGACCCCCCACTACAGGTTCTGATCCCCCATACTGCCCCTCATCTCCCACCACAGGTCCTAACCCCCTCCTATTGCCCCTCCACCTTCCTATTGATCCTCACCCCCAGCCACAGGTTCTGACCCTCCCCCATTTTAGTCTTTGATCCCCCACTACAGGTTCTGACCCGCCCCCACTACGGGTCCAGCACCCCACTAATGGCCCTGAACTCCCCTCCCCTGTGTTTGTATACCAATGAGTTTATCTGTAGTAACCTTGTGTGAGTGTGAGAGTTTGTACTAAGTTTGTGTGTGTGTACCAGCAAGCTTGTCTGTGTGTGTCAGTGAGATTGTCTGTCAGTGAGCCTATTAGTGTGTATAAGTGAGTTTGTGTTTTTATGTATCAATGAGATTGTCTGTCTGTGAACCTGTGTATCAATGAGCTTGTGTGCTTGTGTCAGTGAGATTGTCTCTCTACATATTCATATGCTTACTGTATAATTACACTTTTTACACTGAGATATGAAATTTGAATTAAAAAACAAAACATACCAATGATATATATATATATATATATATTTATATATACATACGTACATATACACACATATATGTAAAAAACAGATACAATTCATATCTTGTAATACCTTTTTTATTGGACTAACAGAAATTTTTAATGATAATCTTTCGGGAGAACCTCCCTTTCTCAAGTCCCGAAAGCCTGTCATTAAAAAATTCTGTTAGTCCAATAAAAAAGGTATTACAAGATACAAATTGTATCTGTTTTTTACATCTACACCACTGGACTAATACGGCTACAATCTCTACTTATATATATATATATATACACACACACACTACATGGCCCACTGACTTATGGGGCTGGCATACATTTTTTCCCCAGTGCTGGTTTGTGACCCCAGTCCGGCCCTACTAAAAGGGTCCGATCATGGATGTCATTACAATTATGCCCACACATTTTTGAGAACCCACCCTTTTTTTCCATCCACTGCAAGTCCAGTGATGAGCATCAGTAACCCAGTGGCGTATTTTGGATTTGTGCTGCCCTAGGCACAACTAAATTCGGGCACCCCCCAAATCTAGATTTGCCCCCCCTAATTCATGTCAAGGCCAGTTTTTTGACCAACAGGCACAGCCAGCCCTCATTGATACATGTACTGGCATACACTCAACGACAGATACACAGTTATTGGCACACACATACAGTCATTGGCACACACATTGTTTAACCAACACACACTTTCACTGACAGACACATACTCTCAGATACACCTAAAATGACAGACACACACTGACACACTCACAGACATACCCCTCCTCACTGATTGTACACACCCTGACAGACACACGCTTTCATTCACTCACAGACACACACTAACAGCAACACACACACACTGACAGCTACATTCACTCACAGACTCACAGAGCGTGGGAGAGCAAGAAGAGCGGAGGACAGCGCTACCTTGCCGCCCGGCTAGAATATTAGTAGTTTAACACCTTGGGGGGGGGGGGGGGGGGGTGTAGTAACCCCTCAACATTGAGAATTATTTGTGAGGCCTATACTGCCTATAAAAATCCCATCAAATTTCTCAAAGCAGGATGTTAAATTACTCAACTGTAAATATATTGTATATAACTGCAGCATATTTCTTATATGTATCAGTGAAACTGCTTTATTGTGCCTGTAGCTTTTATTGGTTGAAGCATTTTTGTATCTGCTGGAAAGAGGCCTTTGCCTTGTGAAAGCTTTGCAATTCAAGAGTAACATGCCATGCATTCAGCTCTGGATATTGCAAATACACATCATCTGTTCTAGTTAGCAAATGACAGCCAGAACTGGTGATTAGTACAGCACTGTCTTTGCACAGTCTGTCCCTTTTTGGAGATGTAATTAACTCTTTAAGGACAAGAACAGGTTTGGCATTTTTTCCCCATGTTTCTCATTTATGACACCCATTGTGTATATATTAACATGCTTTCTCAACAATACATGCAATATGTGCAATAATTTGTGGACCTTATCAGTACTTAGTAACTCTGAAATGCGTTTTAACTCTACCTTTAAAATATATCCTGTGCCACCGGCCACTACACAATCTTAAATCACAAAAAGCTAATGTGGGCTCTTTACTTGAAATGCTTGTGATTTTTTTTTTGTCCAAAAAGAGCATCAGACCACATAGGTTGTTTCCAAAATGTCTTCTGCTTATCTATGTAAAATGTTACATACTTTAGACATTGAGTTTTATTATGAGATTGCTGGTACAAGTTATTTTTGATGACATTTCCATTCAAATCATGATTGTGTAAGCATCACTATGTACCACTGCACAGCTACTCCAGTATACAACACAAGAAATACAGTAGGTACGAAAGTAATAAAAATAATACTTATCAACAGTAAAGAAACAGCCTCCCACAGATCCCCTCCCAAGTAGTGGTCTTAACAAGCCATAGAAAAATTCAAACATACGTGGGATTCAGCTGATATATCTAAAGAAAAAAATTAAAGGGACACTCCAAGCACCCAGACCACTTCTGCCCATTGGAGTGGTCTGGGTGCCAACTCCCACTACTCCTAACCCTGCAAGTGTAATTATTGCAGTTTTTTATTAACTGCAATAATTACCTTGCAGGGTTAACTCCTCCTCTAGTGGCTGTCTACTAGACAGCCACTAGAGGTCACGTCCTCCTTCATAGCACAGGAAACCTGTGCTAGAGCGTCGCTGGACGTCCTCACACTGTGTGAGGACCTCCAGCTTCGCTCGTTTCCCCATAGGAAAGCATTGAAATGATTTTTCAATGCTTTCCTATGGGGAGCACTAATGAGCATGCGTGGCATTGCCGCGAATGCACATTAGGGCTCTTCGGCCGGTGGGCGGGATCATTCTTACCCACCGGCCGACGCAATACAGAGGAGGAGCGTCGCGGAGGAGGAGACAGCGGCGAGGGACATCGCCGTGCCTCAGGTAAGTGACTAAAGTGGTTTTCACCCCTTCAGTAACTGGGGATTGGGGGGTGGGAGGGAGAGGGACCCTCCAGTGCCAGGAAAACGGATCGTTTTCCTGGCACTGGAGTTTCCCTTTAATAAACAGAACATAGTGTAAAACCGTTAAACAATAAAGAACACATGCGGTTTTAGATTGAACTCACAAGATGTTTGAATAAAAAGCGCTCCAAAGGTGCCTCCCCCGAAGTAGATGGGGGGCTAATAATCCATCTCAGGATCAAGTATCACCGTAATTCAGGAACCAAACAGGACTCCAAAAGGTAGATAGGTGTAGAAAATATTTAGATGTGCTTTTCTTTCTCAGTAGTACTATTTTCTTTTTTGTTATTACCCTTTTTGTTTAGTCCTTGTTGGACTTTACTTTTACCAAGATTTATTAAAGGTTAAGTCTTAATTATTCTTGACATTTTACTCTTATAGTATTCCATATCTTTAGTACTTTAAGTGTTGCATCCTCTATGTTTTTCTCTTTTGTTTGGTGTATAAAATATGGTTTATTTGGTAAAAAAAAGTATAAAATATCGGTGTTACCCATTTCGTCCCAGCATTGGGACTTCCTCAGAGACCAAATTATGAAAAAAGCAGTGATAGTAACAATGCTTCCAAATGCAGCCTAACCCCACCCCCTCACGAGCCCCTTTAAATAGGGCTAGTCCCTCAACTTCATTGGTGCTCCAGTGGGTGTCTTCTTTCTAATTTCTTTGGGGGGGTCAGCTCTCCACTTCACCTGTAAGTCAGTATGTTATAAAGAGCATCTCCTCTCAGGCTCTCAGCTGATTCAATAATCATTCGATCTGCAGAAACTGGAAGTGATGTCCAAGATGTTGTAGAATCCCCCTGTAGAGAAACTAGAAAGAGTATCAGTTCTTTCAAAATAAAGATTTGCACTGATTATCCCCCCACCCAACCAAAAGCCCTTTATGATGTTCTATTTATTTTTCTCCAGTGCCTGTCACCACTGCTGCTGTTTATGGAGTCTATTACAGTAATATAGTACTTTGCAGTAATATGGAGGTATAATGTTAATTTCCTGACCAGTTTACGGGGAGTTCTACATGATTTTTGTTTAGCCGAAAGCTAAAGATGAAAGATGTTTTTGCTCACAATTACACTTGTATTAATGGTGTGGTGTTTTATATAGTATTTGACTACATTGATTATTGTAATACTGAATACTTAAGCATTTCGAATTATTGTGGTGATTTAGCACTTTAAAATAAGGGGTCAATATATACATGCAATTGTAGTTTGTAACACTGAGGACATGCTGGTTAGTTTTGAAATGTTTAGCTACTTAGAGGAGTCCTATATAGTGAGAGGTTCCAAGAGTCAGAAAATGTATTTACTACTGCATAGTAACCTAATGAGTCAATATCAATTCCAGTTTTATTCCTTACAAATAAATCACTAGTGGATCAAGTGAAAGGAGTTTAAGCATGCGTGGGATAGGCATAAGGCTTTACTAACTTTAAGATAAGGACAGGGACTAATGAAAGTATTTAGAAAACTGGGCAGACTAGATGGGCCGAATGGTTCTTATCTGCCGTCACATTCTATGTTTCTATGTTTCTATGTTTCTATGAAAAGTTTTTTTTCTGCAAGTTCCATTTTCTTTGAATACATGTAGTATATATAGGCACATATATTCACAAATTACTGTTGCAGATTACCTGCTCATATCATGATTGAACCCTGAGAAGTCCACCAACAAAGTAATACCGAGAAATCATATCTCCAAAATCATACATTTTATATATCTTGTTTTCTCCTGCATTTTTATAACAATGTATCGCTGTTTCAAGTGTAGCTTTTTAAATCAAAGCATTATTTTATTATCCAGGAGGTCTAATGACCAAAAACCAGACATAAACTGTGCAAGTTTAACTTTCAAGTCTCTTCTGGTTTGGGGTTGTCTCTCTGTGAGCATATACCTAGGTGCCAAAGTAGTTATGTGACACCAAATGTAATAATGGTCTGCATAATTTTGATATGTGGCTTCTTTGACTTAACTTTTCCCATTCAGGTTTAGTTCATGAAAAATTAGAATAACCTGTTAAGGTTCAGACTTCATCTTGCATTTTCACAGTCACCCTTAGGAACAGGGCACTGTTATAAAATTCACGTTTTTAGATAAACGAGAAATGGATTGTATTTACTGTTTCACACATTTCATTTTTTTGCAGTATGGTACCAGTCTGGAAGTAGATGTTTCTCTGTGCATATAGATAGATGCCAAATAAATTGTAGAGATACCAAAGACAATTAAAATGTTGTGTTTAAGCAACAGTGGGTGTGAGATAAAAAAAAAAGAAGTGTTTGGATTGATTTCATGCCTGCATCAGTTTTCATCCAATACACCATGTGCATAAACATAATACTCTGACATTTATACATGTCGCCTCTGTGATGCACAACGATAATTTTGGTATTTGCATCACATTTTTAGGTCTCATTGTGGTCTCATTACAACTTGTTTGGCACCTAGGTAGAGATACTTCAACTTCCATGCAAGAAGTGATACCATATTGGAACAGGTAAAAAGCTTGATATTGGACAGTGCATGCCTGGTTTTCCAATAGCATCTTTTGACACAAAATCCATGGTTTGGCTTAAAAAGCTGTGTTTAAAATAATGTTTTAATACATGATGCCTGACATTTATGATAATTGTGGAAACATATTTGCTGTGGCCTGCAGATTTTTTTTTTTTTTTAATTCTCATCAATTTGAGGGGAGCTTTATTGTGCTTGATTGCTAACTGTATATACGGCTTCATAATTCAAAATGTTTTATGCTACAAAAATCTTCTCTTACTACATGATGCATGGAAAGGGCAAGATAGCATCATTCATAGCAACCCTTCTTTAACGTAACTGTAAGACTATCAGGGATGAATGCAGACAGAGTTCTATACTCTCTACAGAGCTTTACTATGTTGGTGCCCATTTTTAGTACTTTAATGCCTCTCTTAATGGCTACAGTTATCACGTTTGTGGCCACTATTTAACAACTGCTGCTTTCAAGCAACACATATAATCTGCACAGGAAGTAAATGTACATGGCTCATTTGCCAGGGCTGACTTTTCCTCTCGCATATCGCTAGTAGATGTGCATTTAAACTAAAATCCTACTCTATAGCACACGCTATGCCTATGTTGACTCACATTATAATGCCAAATATTATAATGGATTTAAAGTATTATTTAAACCTGCTTTTATATACTTCACATGTGCTGTATTAATCCCACACCAAGTTGTATTAACCTTGCACTGGTAACTTTAACCCCAATTTAAATCATTTATTGATTTAAAGGTTCACTATAGTCACCAGAACAACTACAGCTTACTGAATTTGTTCTGGTGAGTAGAATCATTACCTTCAGTTTTTTTTTACTTCAGCATCTCTATAAGGAAATGCTGATTGGCCAGGGCTGCTGGCTCATCCCCTGATCTGCCTCCTTGACAGTCTGAGCCAATCCAATTATTTATTATGTGAAAGCATTGTGATTGGCTCAGATCCCCACTTCTGATGTCAGTCAAACAAGCAGATCACGGGCAGAGCCAGCAGCAGCAGAGTGGAATAATGGGTAAAATTTTACTATATTTAGGGGGGGCCAGATGGTATTTTTAACACTATAATGTTCGGAATACATGTTTGTGTTCCTGACCCTATAGTGTTCATTTAAAACAATGCCTCAACGCTGTGCTGTATGTTAGCCCAAAATATAGTGCATTAAATTGACCCTGTCATAAATTAACAATTAAAAAGTAGCAAAATTGGACCAGGAGCCTTTCAAGATATTCAGGTATTGTGTTTGTTAACAGGTATGGCTGATCCAAAGTTAAACAGTAATCTAAATAAATTTGATTTGATCTTTCATTCTAAGCTTTATATATATATAAATATATAATGTTGCGAGTATTCCTTGCACTCAGGCTGTAAAGCATTAATGTGCCGGGTACATTCAGCAGGGTTGACAAAATGTAAATATCTTGGTAGATAGGCTTGCACTCACTGTCTTCTCAGTTAAAAAGTCATACTTTTTTTTAAATAGATTAAAAATACAGATCAAAAAAGATCCCCATAGGAAAGCATTGAATAATGCTTTACTATGGGCGGTTTTGAATGCGCGTGCCTCTGGCTGCGCATGAGCATTCGGCTCCACTCTGGAGCTGACGATGGAGGAGGATACTAGGTCACCAGTGCCGAGGGAGCCTGGCGCTGGATTAAGGTAAGCAAATAAATGGTTAAGTAAATAAATGGGGACCTAGTCACCATTTAGGTGACTAGAGCTTTATAGTGTTAAGAACACATTTGTATTCCTAACGCTATAGTGTTCGTTTAAGTCTGGAATTAACTGGAATGAAATATCTGTCTACTCTCGTGTGAGTATTATTGGCAGGGAAGTAGAAGGTATAGTCATAACTAGAAGAAAATAAGACCCTGTTCAGAAAGCAACTTAGATAGCTGTGAGCTGCGTTTGTAGAAGGAATTTATGTACTTTATGTTATGTAGAGAATGAGGTTTCAGTGTGGTTGAGGATGTAGTTACAATTTCCACAGGCCAAGAGACTGCCAAATGCATTCTGCTCCAGGAGATGCATTACATGTTACATATTGCCATGAGTTTGGGTCATAGGTATTTCTGATAGTGTATTGTTGATATAACCAAAGATACACATCTTTTTGTGAAATGAGAATTTAACTGATTTGCTATTGAGGGCACACATCCCTCTCTTTTTGGTTTGAGAGGCTGAGTGGAATGCCCAATTGTAGTTTTGTTGCAAAAGCTGTCTCCTGAATACACAGGGTGCGGCTGCAATAACATAATCACAGATGGTCCAGGGCAGGGTGAATATGATTTAAACCAAGTTGATTTAAATCACAGTTTAAATTAATAGTCAGTAAGACTCGATTTGAATATGATTTTTAAATATAAAACATCTATAATTGGATGCAGCTGGATACTGTCTTGGTGACCAGGGAGGACAAATTGAGGCCAGGGACATATACTGCAAGGCTGCAACATTCATTGTGCAATGGCAGCAAAGAATGTCACAAAAAATGGATGGATGTTAAGCTGTGGTGGTATAGAAGAAAGTTGGGTAATGGAGAGATTTAGCATTTGCCCTTAAATTGTAGATTACCACAGCATTATTGTAGAACTCCTGAATATGAAACAGATAAAAAAATATATTATCAGAAACCAAAAGTAATATTTAGTTAGTGCTAGTTTTGTGCCGTTTGCCATATGTTTTTTGCTTTAACGTGAAAAATTATTTTAAAAATGAAAATTGTCTTCTTAGTGTAACCAGTCGGAGGTGAAAAAATTGGCAATAGGTATATTATGCGGTGTATATTTTGCATAGGATATTACATCCCAAGCCTCCAACCTAGTAGGGAAATGAGAAAAGACCAGCTCAAAGTAATCTAAAAAAATAACATTTATTAAATTATCTTAAAATGTCCATAGGAACAGCTACATCAATGTAAACTTGTTAAAAGAAGAACTGTCAAAAACAATAAATGTAGAAACATTTATCTAAATTGAGTTATACTAGTCTTAGGATAGATGCATACAAAGAATAGAGTTTTGGCAAAACAATAGAAAAATAATTCACAAAGATAATATAATTCAAAATTGTCAATTCAGTATAAATATGAGGTTATTTACTATCCATGTAGGTTGTGCCTGACAGTAATCTATCTTCAGAAATAATGGATACATATTACTAGGAGCTTGGAAGCAGAATCAGTAGATACAAAATTACAATGCCAGAGCCTAAAAAGAAACAAACGCTGTGTAAAATCACAGAAGTAGTGGACAGTGAGGAAATAGAGAAGAAAATTATTGAAGTACTACAAATCTACTGAACTTGTACTACAGTGTTCTGTGCCATTAAGAGCACCCCTTCTATAACCCACAGCCCAGTCACCGCTATAACCAATATACACAAAACAACTGTATTGAAACCCAAAAAGTTAGAATACAGTGCAGGGCGCCACAGTCACAAACGTGATATAAAATAGTTAACACTTCGAAGAAAGGAATGTAACCTCACATGAAAGATAAAAACATAAAACAGATCATAGTGCAAACTTTAATTACAATGGTGAAATAAAAACGAATAAAATGGAACACTCACAAAAATATTGGCACAATTAAGAACATCAATTGGGCAAAAACGCTTTGTGCCTACAAATTAACCTAAGTCCGCAGGCATGTCAGCTCGCAATCTGTACCTCTGGATGGTTCTCCGCAACTAAGAAGCAGTAGTGGAATCCAAGAGGTCACTGTACTGTTGTACCAAAGTCCTTACAGGGGTTGACATGTCTGGGGACTTTTGCACAATTGATGTTCTTAATTGTGCCAATCTTTTTGTGAATGTTCCATTGTATTCGTTTTTATTTCACCATTGAAATTAAAGTTTACTTTCCTTTCTTCGAAGTGGTAACTATTTTATATCACATTTGTGACTGTGGTGCCCTGCACTGGATTTTAACTTTTTGGGTTTCTATACAGTGTTTTTGTGTATATTCGTTATAGGGATCTTAGGGAGTGCTCCCATTATCAGAGGCCTGCCTGCACAAATGTTGCACTTTAATTATCCCTCTTACCTGCTATTTGATTTACCCCTATAACTAAGGCTAAAGAAAAGTGTTACTACCAGATATGAAACCCATCCAAAAAGACGGGTGAAACGAAAGTCAAATGGAGAAAACAGCTTCAAGTTCCTGTGTGTGGAACATCTAATTATATAGTGTAAATCAACATGATAATAACCAAATGATAAACAGATCTATTGAAACCACATGTCAAAATTAACACATACATTAAGCAAAATCCTGAAGCGCATTTCACCACAAACAGGCTCTTAAAGAAGAGTTCTATTCTAAAATAAAGGTTATTTTCTTAGAATACTTTGGGCTGGTCATTTCTAATTTCTCTACTTGTATGTGTCTGGGAGTGTGTGTAACTGTCAGTGAATGTGTGTGAGTCTGTCAGTGAATGTATGTGTATCAGTGAATATGTGTGTGTATGTGAGTGTGTGTGTCTGTCAGTGAATTTGTGTGAGTGTGTGTCTGTCAGTGAGTGTGGGTGTCTGTCATTGAGTGTGGGTCTGTGAGTGTTTCTGTGAGTGAATGTGGATTTTTCTGCCAGAGTGTGTCAAATCAGTGACGATGTGTGTGACTGTCAGTGAGTGTGTCAAATCAGTGAGTGTATGTTTGTGTGTGTGCCTGTTAGTTAGTGGTTGGTTTAACAGTGTGTGTGTTCCAGTTACTGTGTGTGTGCCAATGACTGTGTATCTGTCATTGATGCATTAAAATTATTCGCATTTAAACAAATAAAATAACTAAAAAAGAAATATTCCACTAAATTCAAATAACTAAAATAGGTGATTTAGAAATAGTGCTATCATTTAAAATGAAACAAGAAACACAATTGATGTGGGTTTGTTTCAGGAAAGTCATACTCATATGGGGATGAAATATTCTCAGTAAAAACACAAACGACAAACTAATGTTATAAAAATACACTTATTAACACATACCCTCGGGAAACAAATGTAAAAGAAGCCAATGTCGCTAAACAGAAAGGTCATACAGAAAACAAAAAGAAAGGAAGTGTCATATAAATTAACATATTGTTTAGAAAACTCAAAGAAACAACCAACTATTTAAAATTAGGTTGCAACAGAAAGAAAAAAAGAAATATAGAGAACAAGTCAAATCTCAAAACATTTTTAATTTACTTTAATGTTCAAACATTAAAGAAGGAAACTATTAACCAAGCAAAACTGGGAATGTGTGAAATACTTATAGAGGATCAAGAAAGCAGAAAAAACACCATTCAAGTTTGCAAAATGTATTAACACTCCAAGAAAGAACCACAACCTTTACAACGCAGGAAAGTTGAGGGTGGCCCTGTATTGTAGTAAGGGTCTTTTTAAAATAAAAAGCAATTTTCAGCCCTGCACATTCAGGGAAACCTAGTTTAAGGAAACAAATTTAAAACGTTCTTTGTCATCTACAAAATAGTTCTATGGTTGGCTCTCAAGAGGTTGATAATAAATCATTTAAATCTAATTGCCATTTTCAGACTAAGAAGGATTTTTACCTTAAAAAAAATGGTATATGTTGGTGAATTATTTATTTTTGCCTTTGAATGAATCAAACCACAGGAACAAGTATGCACAGATTGTTTAATATGGAAGATGGAAGTTTTAGCCTTAATATCTATGTCCTATAACAAAAATATAGGTAAGCAGATGTATTCCCTCTTTACTGCAGTCCCCTTCTTGATTGTGTTTCTTCCTCAGAACAAGAACCTCAGAACAATAGATCCAGCCACCTTGTACTCTTTCATAGTGTTAGTCTCTACCAATTCTGTTAGAACACTAATCTATGCATCTACATCCCTTGCACTAAAAAGTATTTCCTGAAATGACTGTTAGATTATTCTCTCTTTAATGCAGAAATCTTATTTTGTGAAAGGAATATCCCAATGTTTTATTTTGGTTACTTCTTTAAGCTGTTTTGGGAGTTTATATCATGTCATCCCATTTCTTCTCTGCTCCATGAAAAACAGAGATGCTCATTAAAGGAATATAAGAGCAGCTACCGTCCATGTCCAATATTTACTGTGACACAGAGCAGGATGACTTGTGAGTGGATTAATCTCCTGGCCACCACTGTTCCTTAATTTTAAAAAATATTTTAGACCTTTATGTTGAGAATTTATTAATAGGCGAGGGAGATGCCATACATCTTTATATGGCTTTTTTTTTATTTACTCAATTCTGCTAATATATATATATATATATATATATATATATATATATATAGATGAAATATGCAGCCTTTCAGTTTTCAACCATGTTCACCTTTTGTAATGGCTTCTTGATTATTACATATATGCCCATGAGAATATGAACTGATTGAAGTTATTTTTTTGCACAAAACCTTTCTTATGTTTTCTTTTCATTATTTTTATTTAGTATAATTTATGTTTTCTTTCTCTAAGCGCTGTGTCAAACACCAGATCACATCATTGCTATGTCATAGTGTATCATTGGCACATGTCAATGCATTAACTCGAACCCTCCATTTCAGAATTTTGTGTAAGAACGAGTTATGAATGTATTCTTCTTGAAGGTACCTTTTACTAATATTTTAATGTAATTTTTAAAGTCAACACACTATAAACAGATAAAATTAATGCATATACATTTTACAGCTATATGGTTAGGCAGCATTATTCAGTTCTATATCTACGTTCTAAACTCAATTTAATGTGCCACTATCAGACTTGTCTTCATTATGAATCTTGAAATCTATAAATGTTGTATCTTGACAGACATGACCCAGAACAATTCTCACCATTAAAAAATACAAAATAACCTAAAATCAAGGGCAGTGGCATATATACTATATAATATACTTTACTAAGTGAACACAACTACCACAACTAGAACCATACCACACAAGTGTCGCTCAGGTTCATTCTTTCGAATATTAGTTTTAATTCTGATTATCTGGAATCTGGCATCTCTCTTCTAAAAAGACATGCAACAAATTTAGGACTTAATTTAATATATTGTCCATATTTTGTTTGATTTGCGATTTGGACATGTTTGAATTCCTGGCTTGCTGCAAACCGCAAAATGGAACAAAACCAAACACATAACAAAGTTAACCAAATTGTTTCAGATCCATTTGTTTTCATTCTGATGGCTGAAAAGTAGGAGGGGAGGAGGGAGAGGAAGGAAATGATGGGTGTTTGTTGGGCCAGTTAACTCATTCTTTTAGTGTGATGTGATGCTTGCTTTCCCAATCAGGTTTCTCTATTCCCTGTGCAATAAAATTAGCTAATTTGTATAAATTTATGTTAGATAACAGCCAGTAAATGGTGATTTTGTAACAGTCATTTGTCTATCGAAAGAAAACACAGCCATGGGGGTGGGTAGGTATAAATTAGACTGCAAAGTTGTTGTCCCTCCACTGCTTGCCTTTCTCCAATTTCTGATTGGATGTCCTCCTGCTTTCTGAAATTCAATCTCTCTAAAATTGAGCTTCTTATTTTTCCCCCTCATAATGCTGATCCTCCTCTTTGCTTTCCCTGCAAGTTGATGGTGCTTGGTGTCTTGGTGTTATCCTGGCTTCACCTTTGCGCCACATATACAGTATTTTGCAAAAACCTGTCGATTCCACCTTAAAAATATCTCCCGCATCTGCCCCTTTCTCATGCAAGATGCTGCCAGGGAGCTTGTTCATGCTCTGGTAATCTCTCGCATGGATTACTGTAATCCTCTCCTAGTTGGTCTTCCCAAAAGCCGAACTGCTTTGCTATAATCGGTAACGAATGCTGCCACCAGGCTGATCTTTCTCACCCGTCATTCCTCCCATACCTCACCCCTCGATCCTTACACTGGCTACCTGTATCATATAGGTGTCAATTCAAAATACTAATCCTTACTTATAAAGCTCTAACCAACTCTAGCACCTCTTACATTTCTTTCTTGATTCATAGATATGCCCCTTCTCAGTCTCTCTGCTCTGTCAGTGACCTTCCCCTGTCCGCTGCCCGCACCCTTACTACTAACTTGTGCTTGCAGGACTTCTCATGGATGGCTCCCTTCTTTTGGAACAGCCTGCCTACCCCCATCAGACTCTCCCCTAGTCTCCAATTGTTTAAGAAGTCCCTAAAAACACACCTGTTCAGAAATGCTTATGGACTCCCAGAGTAACTTATCTATACTTCTCCAAATCTGTCTCTTGCTCTCCTAAAGAGCCATACTCCACTCTCACCTCCAGCTCTGCTACTTGTGTATTTGTACCCCATCTAGACTGTAAGCTCCTCATCTACCTATTGTTCCTGTGTCACTGTGTAGTTGTCTCATGTATTGTATATTTCCCCCCTTTCATAATATTGTAAAGCACTGCGGAAATAGTTGGCGCTAATAATAATGTTGGCGCTGCGGCATAGCAGATGGCACCACTCTCCATATGTGGTGGCACTGCATGAACCTTCAAAACTTTGGAAAATTGTCTATAATTTACTTTCAAAGGCGAAGAAATGCCTAATACCTTTCTCATCCCAAACTTATCTTCTTTTGGACTTACCTAGCACACTGCCTAGGCACAAATCGAAACTACTCATCCATATTGCCTTAAAGGCACAATGATAGATAAGCAACACTGATATGAGCAATGTGTTATATCTATCTTCTCTCTTCCTCAAAGCTTTTTTGGTTAGCATTAGGCTGTGGGGCACATCAAAATCAGGTGCTCGTTAAGATGTAAAATCAATATGTGTTTTATGACTCCTAAAGTATGTCTGGATAGATGTAATTATTTAAAAGTTCTATCTTCAACGCTGTCATCTCACTTGCTTCTTGCACATTTGTTAATGCACTCCCTGAGAGGGAGACAAATACCGTGCCAACTAGGTCATGTACGTCCATGGGACCTCCTTCCTAGTCTGTTATAATGCAGCTTTGGTCCCTACACCCCTGACATACTCAGAACAAGCCTTGCCTTCTCTTCTCAGCTGCATTGTGGCAACTGATACTCATTCAAGGAGTAGACTAGAATGCATGACCCATGCGATGTCACTTCCACTTTCCCCACATCCTCATTCTTTATACAGTTAAAGGACCACTATAGTGCCAGGAAAACAAACTTGTTTTCCTGGCACTATAGTGCCCTGAGGGTGCACCCACCCTCAGGGTCCCACTCCCACCTGGCTGAAGGGGGAGAAAGGGAGGACTCTCCTCCTCCTTCAGTCATCATCGGCTGAATGCGCATGCGTGGCAAGAGCTGCGTGTGCATTCAGCCAGTCCATAGGAAAGCATTCTCAATACTTTCCTATCGACGCTGGCGTCTTCTCACTTTGAAAATCACAGTGTGAAGCGCGGAAGCACCTCTAGCGGCTGTCAATGAGACAGCCACTAGAGGCTGGATTAACCCATATGTAAGCATAGAAGTTTCTCTGAAACTGCTATGTTTACAGCATGCAGGGTTAATCCTAGATGGATTATGTTTTAGACTCAATAAAATGAATAAAATAAATGATATCTTCACACAAGCCACAAGGCAGTCTTTATAAAGCAAGAAAGGTGGCTCCACCACCTAGAATTACTATAGTAAGAAGTGATAGCTGCAGCTGTTAGTGGAGATAATGCCATGAGTCATCCTAGGCAGTACATACCTTGGAGGTTTTCTTTCTAGGGGATATGCAGGAAGTGGTCACACAAAATACGGTCAGCAATTGGAAGTGCTAATTTTAATAAGGTAGAAAGGCAGCCCTCCAAGCAGCTTTTAGCAGGAATGTAGTGCCTTTACTCTAACATTCCTGCATTGTGGTGTTGAAGGAGGAGATGAGGAGCTGGTGAAGGCTGGTGGCCAGTCAGTGTATTTCACAGCTGACTTATGGAATATCTGTAGTGGCCAGCATGCCTTCCTGTCCTTGAAGGGAAATTGGTGGCAGCCCAAAGTGTCAGAAGTTGCAACTAGTACAGAGGCAGGATCTCTGGCAAGGTGGCCAGAGCTTCAGTAGACAAGCAGCGGAGCAGATTCCACTTCCTCCATGCTGAGGTGATGGACGAGTAGCACACCTGAGAAAATATATTGCAGGCACTGAAGGAGATGTTGGCACATCGGCTAGGACAGCAGGCAGGCACACTAGCACAAATATGTTTTGTGGTGACTGACAGTGCAACAAACATGGCCAAGTTTCTCAGTGATAGTCAATTTGTAGGTGTGTGCTGCTCAGCTGATATATTCATGTGGTAGTGATGGCAGGTCATTAAGGAAGCACTGGAAGGTTGGTAACCCTTCTTGAGTCTTGTAGGAAGAATGCTAGCCACTTCCACTACAGTGTTAAGGATATAATTGTCCTAAAACATGAACAGAGTAAGGCAGGAATCCAGCAGCACCTTCTCAAACAAGATATAGGGACAAGGATGAACTCTACTTTGGAAATGCTGGTGAGTATTCTGAAGCATAAGAAGGCAATCCATGTCATGGCTTATACATATTTCACTGGGATCATTAGCCCCTTAGGCAAGGAAGATCGGTCAGTGATTTGGCAGGTAGGATATCAGGGATATCACTGAGAATTTTAGCCAAGATACTGCTTGCTTTGATCAAGTTCCACCTTGTTTATTCAACATTCAAACAAGATGGATCTTTTTATTTCAAATCAGAAAGTATTACCTTGTGGCCAACTTCTTCTTTCCACACTTTTTAGGAGGCTCAGGAAAACTGGTGTGTCAGTTCAGTGTACACATGGAGATGTACACATGGAGATGTACACATGGAGATGTGCCCTAAATCAATGCATGCGTCCATGTGTGACCCAATAATGAAGCTTAGACTGACATTCCACATGACTTCCTTGACTACTTGCATGGGTTTCACAGAAAGAGGTTCATGTTATTTGAAGAAGAAGGAGAGTTGGGGATGCTAGCTACTGAAGTACCTATATCTAATAGAGACAGCACTGTTCAATCCACTGGAGCAGCTACTTTTTGGGCTGAGTTCGTAGATAGTTTGGTGGGACCCCCTAAACGTCCCTGAAGAAAAGAAAGTAGGGCTACAGAGATAGTGAAGGCTTACCATAGTAAACCTCCTTTGCCCCCTACAATATATTTTTGGGAGCTTTTGAGATGACAAGAGGGGTGTGTATACCGCTCTCTCCCTGGTAGCCCATGAGCTACTCTCTTATACCCCAACCACTGTCCAGAGTGAGCAAGTTTATATTTGTTACCAATGTATTGTGCCTCCTGCGCTCACAACTTTCTAGGCAACCTCTTTGGGTAGAGAATTTTACACCTCTATTGTTCTTATTTTAAATAGCCTTTTACCTGCAGTAAGCAACCTTTTCCAGTCTCAATGGATGATCTCTTGTTTGTAGTATAATAATGACAAACATGTTAGCAACTAGTGGTTTGTACTGATCCTGTGTATATTTGTATGGTGTCATATTCTCTCCGAGACGTCTTTTTTCCAAAGAAAACATATGCAGTTTTTCTAGCCTTTCTGCATAGCTAATGTTTGCCATGCCCCTTCTTAATTTTAAATCTCACCCTTTTTGTATAAGACTTATTCTGGTTCTGCATTATCCTTCTTTAAAACGGATGTCCACAATTGCATTGCATATTCAAGAGCAAACTTTACTTTTCGAGGAAAGCAGTGCAATAAAAATAAAGCTCCTTTATTTACAATAACCACTAATACATATGTAAATTATATTGAAACATGAAAATAAAAATAGTTAAATGCATTTTCACTATTTGAAAATTTCAAGCAGTTTTTTATTCAGCAGTTGCAAGTATATTTACAGTTGAATTACATTTCAATAGGTTTTGCATAAAAAAGGAGCGCATTTTTAATTAGTCCTTATGACGTGTAAAGCTTAGCTTTGATTAAATCAAAGACTTTAAACTTGATAAAACGTATCCTAAATAACTATTTCTATGCACCCTTTATATGTTCAAGGTTGAACTTTATAGTATACTAGATGGGGCCTTAGTCCTTGGAAATGTTTTGAGAACGCTTAGTCCCAAAGATTTCCTTAGTGAAACACAGTACTCAATAAATAATTTTCTTCATAATTTTGCAACTGAAAACTGGGTTTATTTTCTGTTATAGTATAGCCTCCGATATTCAGGAACAGGATAAGCCACACTCTATCTAACTCCATGATATGCAGATGATGAGAGTGTGCAGGTTCATTGTCTTTCACTGTTAACCTTTTCCTACCTTTTCTACCTGATGCTTGTCCTCATAGGCATTACATAAGTTCAGTGAGGGCAAACTAGTAGCTTCCTGTAGTTTCTATGCTCACAAAGTGCAGAAAGCCCATGACCACAGATATATGAAATAGTGGTCATAGATATTAAAGTGTAAAAAAGTTCAGAGTTATTAAAGTTGTTGTTTCTGTATATGTATGTGTACCTCTTTGTGTCTCTATTTATGAATCTTCTGTCTACACCAGTCTATGTCTCCCTTCATCTCAGTAGAATTCAGGAACCTCTAACTTTCTAAATTTCTGCTTCACTGAAGCTGAGCCTAATAGCACCCAATAAAGTAATACATTGAACATATAACATGACATAATGATAAATATGTTAAATTGCTTTAGGAGCTCTTGTGGTAATACTACTAATATTACTCTCTAGCCAGAGTCATCATGATAAGAGGCCTGTGGGTATTACACTAATGTAACACCCATCCCCTTCCTCCAATGCAATCAGCCCTGTATGGGAACATGCTGGCTTCATTTCCAGATCATTAGCATCAGATCAAAGTGGCATCTGTCACATTGTTCCAATATTCGTTCATCAAGCATGCGACTTCCTTGCTTGGGAATAGTGCAGCAACTACATTGTAATGAAGACCAAAGGAACCACTTTTATAAGGCTTCTCCTGCTCTTCTATACCATATTATTAATGGTCTTTAAGGCTCACAGGTCATGCATGACCAATACATCTGTAAGAGTTTTGTAAAGGTTTACATAATTTACATAGTTTTCAAATATTGTATGAAATTAATCACTAAAACCTATATGATTACTAGTAGACCTTTATAATATTGTAAAGCACTACAGAATCTGTTGGCACTACTAATAATAAAAAGCACCATACAAGAGTTTTAGCCCAGTAGTTTATATTGTATGTGGAGTAAACATGACAGTAATGATCCAAACATCTGTATACAGGGCCGTCTATAATATGAATAGGACCTTGGGCAATGCATTTTCTTGGGCCCCCTGGGCCCTGCCCCTCCCACCCACTCCCCCTAAATTACGCCCAACCCGCAATCACACTGACAGACATACTGACACACACAGACATATTAAAACATTTGCAGATACATACTGACACACACACACACACACACACACACACACAAATATATACTGGCAGGCATATTGACACACACATACACACACACACATACATACACATACATACACACACACACACACACACTTTCTCTAGTCCCTCGTTAGATCGAGCAGTAATGGTAGGCATTAGCACCTTGCTATGCTGAGGTAATTAGGGATCCTTGGTAGACATTTAGTTGTCAGTATGAGGTATAGACAGAGAGACTAAGGTTGCCTTAGATTGTGTGCAATATACATAGACGGTGTGTCTTTTTGGTTTAAAGTTATACACACACTAGGTTTATATCCTCTCTTTAGTCCTCGCTTTTGGATTACCCTTGAGAATTACCTGCAGCTGTGCTATTGCTATGAAGCCTACGTAACTCTAGTATCTACTTGATAGGAGACTAGGTGTTTTTAGCTTTACTAATAAATATTTTTCTTTTAACTATTTAGCACACTCTAGAAGGTTGTACAACTTTTTCCCGGCACCATACCCATTCGGGCATGTGTGTCGGTGAATTAGTATTTTCTTTTTTCTTTTTGTCTACTATACACACACACACACACACACTGACATACATTTAGCCACCCTCCAGGTTCTTACCTTTTTCTGGAGGGTGGTTTCCCTGGGGTCCAGCGGCAGGCTGAGGCAGTTGGGAGTTCTCCTCTAGAACTCCCCGCCTCCCTGCCTTCCTCCTCCCGCGCGGCTCTGCTCTCCGGTGGGAGGAAGTGACGCGCGGCACTCACTTCCTTCCAGTCCGCTTCCGAACCGGGCCCCTGTGGACACATGCCCACCGGGGGCCTCCTTAGTGTGCGGGCCGGTGCGGCTCTGTGCAGCCGCACCGCCCGGTCCATGGGGGCTGCGCAAATCGAGGGGTCCACGGGGCAGATGCTGTACAGCCCCCCCAGGAGCAACTGGGCCCGGGGCAGCTGCCCCCTTTGCCCCACGTTAAAGACACCCCTGTCTGTATAGCTACTTCTCTGCTTAGCTGCCTAATAAATGATATGGTATGTCACACTCTTTGCAGTTAGCAAAATTAAAAATACATGTCAAAAATATATTTGTTAATTAATACATTTAGGTTTTTACCATATAAACATAATTATCCAAAATAATCCAAGAATCCAAAATAAAAAATATAATAGCTATTGTTACTTTACTTTTTTATTTTAATGCTTTATAAAAAATTTCTCTCTGGGCAACAGGGGACATATAATTAAGTATAAAGAGAAAATAAATAGTTGCGGCGAACTCAGACTACAAAAAATATAATACAAAGAAGGCTACTAAAATGCCTATCTAAAAATAAATATGGGTATTTGTTTCCACCATATGGCCATATGTTGTTAAGCCCACCACTACTTTCAAAGTACCCCAATATTGGTATGTCCTACGCTAAAATGTGGGGGACAAATTAAATAGTACTAGTGTTAAAAATAAAAGGTGTTAAATTAAATCCTGGTAAGAGCATAGTGAGTATACAAAAATAAGTGATGAAAGCAATTAAAAACAGTGTTAAAACTAAACAATTAATGTGTTAGTGCTAAAATGAGTATACTCACTATTGCAGATGATATCTGTGCTGACTGGAGAAAATAATAAAAGTGACCTGACTATTGAAAAACCCCTCCTATATATACACACCTGTGGCCACCTCTAAAGGAGCCTCTGAAGCTGGGGGCTTGGCCGGGGTGCTTAACCCCAAAGGAATCTGGTCTGGATTCCAAATATAATGTGTACAGAGAAAGGATTGGGGGCACACCCGAATCGGGGGTGCCCCCAATCCTTTCTCTGTACACATATAATTAAGTATAAACATTAAAAACATAAGTGAAGAATAAAAAAATGTAAGAAAGGAAACAAAAAGTGTGAAAAAATAACAAATTAAAGAATCAAGGAAAAAAGGTCCAAATTAAGACAGTGGGGGATAATAAGTCACAAATACTCACAGAAAAGAAGCATGTGAGGAGTTCAAGAGGGAAACAGAAAGGAGAAGAACAAAAATAATATTGGAGTATAACAGATATCAAAAAAGAATAAGGACCAAGGAGGAAAAACAAAAAGGAACATGACTAGTATCGAAAGAGTAAGAAACAGAGGGTATAGAAAATACTTACAAAGAGGAAGAGTCATGTCTAGCTTGTCATTTGTATGGCGACCTATGGAAGTACAAACTATTTGAGTTGTCTAAGTGTTCTCTTGCAATTTGCTTTGGCTTATTCCCAATTCTGGTAGCATAATTATGGTTTATTATTGTGTCTGGTTATGGTCCAGTTTAGGTGTCAGTAACCTTTTACCTCCATGGAGGTATTCTGTCAGGGTTTCCTTGCTGTTTTAAACAGCAACCCTTTCTGTTTCAGTGAATGAGTTTTCAGCTGCAATTACTATGAGCTCCTGCTTGTTGCCACGGTTACTCACCTGAGAGTAGTAATCAACCCTGCTGCTAATCAGTTCTGCCTATTTAAGCAGCAAATCCCAGAACCTCCTTGCCCTTGCGTGGTTTCCTGTTTCCCAGAAGTCTCCTTGTTCCTGTGTTTCCTGTTGTTCCTGGTTCCTGACTCCGGCCTTGTTCCTGACTCCGCTGCTCTCCGTGCTCCTGATCCTGGCTTGTCTTACTACCCGCTCTGGTGACTGACCCCTGCTTGATTCCTGGACTTTGCTTTTGTTTTATTTGTTATTTATTAATAAAGGTGTGTTTGCATCTAGTTCTGTCTCTGTCTGGTTCCTGGTCCCTGACATTACGCAAGGGCCATGAATACAGATGGTACAGGCAAGACACCTATACCTAACCTACTTACCCGGTGGGACCAGCAGAACCACCATTTGGACCAGTATGCCCATCTGGATCCAGTACCCGGCCAGCCTGCGATTGCGGCTGCCTCTGCCTCACTTCCTGTTCTAGCACCGGTTGTAGCCTCCAAACCTGTAGCGGCTAGAGGAATGACTGGGTCTGTCCCGCTCCCTCAGTATTTTGGGGGCAACCCAGCTCAGTGCAGATAATTTATAAATCAGGTTAAAGGATACCTTGAAATCCTGCCCCAGGCATTTCCTACAGACAGTGACAAAGTTCACTTCATTATTTCTTTGCTGTCTGAAAAGGCCCTAGCTTGGGCAAAACCTCTCTGGGAGGCAGAGAAGCCTATTATTTACAATTACCCTGAATTTGTTGCGTCCTTCAAAAGGGTTTTTGATATTCCAGCTCGCTCCACCCGTACTGCCGAACTACTCATGTCTAATGCTCAGGGCACAAAAACTATTGTCGAGTATGCCAGTGAATTCCGTACCATGGCAGCAGAAGGTGGCTGGAACAACGAGACTCTCGTGGCTGCCTTTGCACAGGGTCTCTCCGATGTGTTAAAAAAAGAGATTGCAGCCAGAGAATTACCTAAAGATCTCGAGGAACTGATATCATTTGTCACCCTCATTGACATCAGACTCCGAGAGAGATCCTCATCCAGGGAGCGCCTGCGGAGGCCTCTTGTAGATTTGGCACCAAGCTTTTCTTGCCCACCCAAACCTCCCTCACCTCTCATGCCTCCTGGTCCTGAGTCCTCTGTCTGTGTGGAGCCAAGGCGGTTAGGCTTCTCACGCCTCGAGGTCGAGGAGAGAGCCTTTAGGAGGAGGGAGGGTCTGTGCCTATATTGCGGACACCACGGTCACATGTTAAAGTTTTGCCCGATTCATCCGGCAAAGGGCCCGCACCCAAGATACTGTCAGGGGCAGATCTTGGGTGGTCTTTCTGCAGACCCAGAGATATGTGTGGGCAAACCCTTGGTGCCTATTATCCTCTCCTGGCCTGATTCATCTATTAAAACCTGGGCATTTCTTGATTCTGGGGCCGCAGGCTTGTTTATAGATTGTGCATTTGCATCAAAGCACTCTATACCCTTACAGTCTCGCAACTTTCCACTAGCCTTCGAAGCCATCGATGGCAGACCAATACAGCCAACCCACGTGACCCAAGAAACCGTGCCCATATCTCTGGCCGTAGGGGCTCTACATCATGAGACAATCCAATTCCAGGTCATTTCCTCTCCATATTACCAGGTTGTTTTGGGATACCCTTGGTTACAGAAGCATAACCCCACAATTGATTGGCGCAAAGCTGAGATATTATCATGGTCCCAGCAATGCACATTTTCCTGTCTCCAGAAACAGGTCAAAGTTTTGGGCACATGTTCTGCCTCTTCCTTACCCGCCGAGTACCAAGAATTCCAAGATGTATTTGACAAGGGTCAAGCCAGCGTTCTGCCACCACACCGTCTGTATGACTGTGGTATCGAACTCCAACCTGGTGCCAATCCTCCCCGTGGCCGGATTTACCCACTGTCTGTAGCAGAGAATCGAGCCATGGAGGAGTATGTTACCGATGCACTGTCTAAGGGTTTTATTCGGAAGTCATCTTCTCCTGCCGGGGCCGGCTTTTTCTTTGTAAAAAAAAAAGATGGCGAGTTGAGACCCTGTATCGACTATAGGGGTCTCAATCGCATTACTATTAAGAATGCCTACCCCATTCCATTAATCACGGAGTTATTTGACCGCCTCAAGGGAGCAACGGTCTTCACCAAACTTGATCTGAGAGGGGCATATAATCTCATCCGGATAAAAGAGGACCACGAATGGAAAACCGCATTTAACACCAGGAGCGGCCATTACGAATACCTAGTAATGCCCTTTGGTCTTTGCAATGCTCCTGCGGTTTTCCAAGAATTTATAAATGACGTCCTGAGAGATATGCTGCAACAATGTGTGGTGGTTTATCTTGATGATATTCTTATCCATTCCACATCTCTCGAGAACCATCACGCAGACGTTTCTCGTGTTTTACAGAGACTTAGAGAAAATAATCTGTTCTGCAAATTGGAGAAATGTGAATTTAACTGCAAACAGGTCACATTCTTGGGATATGTTATCTCAGATGCTGGATTCTCTATGGATCCTGAGAAACTTTCGGCTGTACTAAAATGGCCTCGACCTACGGGTCTTCACTCTATACAACGTTTTCAGGGCTTCGCCAATTATTATCGGAAGTTCATACGCAACTTTTCTTCCTTGGTTAAACCTCTCACAGACATGACCAGGAGAGATGCTGATCCACAGCATTGGTCACAAGAAGCCATTACTGCCTTTGAGTCTCTCAAAGTCGCCTTTGCTGCTGCTCCTATACTGGCACACCCTAACCCTGCCTTACCATTCATTCTTGAAGTCGATGCGTCTGAGACAGGAGTAGGCGCCCTCCTGTCTCAACGTCCTAACCCTGAGAGCTCCAGGCATCCGTGCGGGTATTTCTCGAGGAAATTGAACCCGGCGGAATGCAATTACCAGATTGGTGATAGAGAACTTCTAGCCATAATTTTAGCTCTCAAAGAATGGAGGCACCTTCTTGAGGGTACTTCAGTGCCAATCCTCATTCTCACAGACCACAAGAATCTTACATATCTTTCCGAAGCCAAGCGGCTTTCCCCCCGGCAAGCTAGATGGGCTCTCTTCCTATCAAGATTCAATTATGTGGTTTCTTACTTGCCCGGTACTAAAAACATTTGGGCTGATGCCTTGTCTCGACAGTTCTTGATCTGTGATTCCTCCGGACCATATACTGGCAACCATCCGTACTCACCTCACCTCACCCCTAGGCGAGGAGATTCTGGCTGCACAAATTGATGCTCCTCCAGAGAAACCTAATGGCCGTTGTTTTGTACCTATTAACCTCCGTACGAAACTATTGAGTACATACCACGACCCCAAAGCAGCTGGACATCCAGGCAAAAACCAGTTAATCTGGTCTGTCTCCTGGCAATTTTGGTGGCCTAGTCTCCATTCGGATGTCACCGCTTTTGTAGCTGCCTGTCCTGTGTGCGCTCAAAATAAAACCCCACGACGCCCTTCAGTGGGTCTCCTGCAAACCATACCTAATGGTGAACGACCCTGGACCCACTTGTCCATGGATTTTATCGTAGATCTTCCGGTCTCCCGTGGCAATACAGTCGTTCTCATGGTTGTTGACCGATTCTCGAAGATGTCGCATTGCATTCCATTGAAAAAACTACAAACTTCCCAGGAACTTGCAACAATTTTTGCTCGGGAGGTCTTTCGTTTGCATGGGTTACCCAAAGTGATAGTCTCAGATAGGGTTAGCCAGTTTGTGTCCAGATTTTGGAGAGCCTTTTGTACACAAATGGGAATTCAGCTTTCCTTCTCCTTGGCCTACCACCCGCAATCCAATGGTGCAGCGGAACGAGCTAACCAAACACTGGAACAGTTTCTGCGTTGCTACATTTCTGACCACCAGAATAACTGGTCTGATCTGCTACCCTGGGCGGAGTTTGCCCACAATAATGCGATTAATGCCTCCTCCTGGCTATCCCCATTCCTGGCAAACTATGGGTTTCAACCGTCCATGTTGCCTGATACGTTCTTGCCACAGGGGATACCGGCATTGGAGGAACATCTCAGGGAACTCTGTTCCACTTGGGTGCAGGTTCAGAATTCTTTGCAACGCGCAATGCAGAACTACAAACTCCAGGCCGACCCCAGACACCTTCCTGCACCTACCTATCAGGTCGGAGAGAGGGTCTGGCTGTCTTCCCGCAACCTACGCCTCCGTGTTCCCTCACAAAAACTGGCACCCCGATACGTTGGGCCATTTCGTATACTTCGAAGGGTTAACCCTGTAGCCTACGCACTTGACCTTCCTGCTAACATGCGCATCTCAAATGTTTTCCATGTTTCCCTCTTGAAACCGTTGGTTTGTAATCGCTACACCACCTCAGTGCCACGTCCACGTCCTGTTCTGGTTGACAATCATGAGGAATATGAAATACGCAGCATCATTGACTCACGGGTCTTCAGAGGACAGATCCAATACTTGGTGCACTGGAAAGGATACGGTCCAGAGGAACGCTCCTGGGTTCCAGCCTCTGATGTCCATGCTCCATCCCTCCTTCGTTCCTATCACGCCCGCTTCCCCATGAAGCCCGGACCCACCAGCAGAGATGGGGGGAGTTGTTGAGGGGGAGGTACTGTCAGGGTTTCTTTGCTGTTTTAAACAGCAACCCTTTCTGTTTCAGTGAATGAGTTTTCAGCTGCAATTACTATGAGCTCCTTCTGCTTGTTGCCACGGTTACTCACCTGAGAGTAGTAATCAACCCTGCTGCTAATCAGTTCTGCCTATTTAAGCAGCAAATCCCAGAACCTCCTTGCCCTTGCGTGGTTTCCTGTTTCCCAGAAGTCTCCATGTTCCTGTGTTTCCTGTTTGCTCCTGGTTAGAGGAGAGGAACAGCGCTACAGTACTGATCACAGGGGAGAATAGAGCTGCACACCTGAGCGGAAGGGTATCCCTCAAACCCTTCAAAGAATGGAGAGAACAAGATACAACAAATAGAGGGTGCACTAAGTAGGACAATGAGAGATAATAAACAAAAATAATATAAAGAGTCTCTTAAAGTACAGCGAAGACCTGGAGTGTATATTCTTCAGTTCTTGCTTTCAGGGGCGGACTGAGAACCCTCAGGGCCCCCGGGCAAAATAAATCAAGGGCCCCCTTACAGGCCCCACCCATACTCCGCAGCAAGCGCCACCCATGTCCCGCCTCCATGCACCGCCTCCAGCCACACCCTACACAATCTTTAGACACAAGGAACAAAAGTGCAATAATCCCTTCAAGGCCCCAGTAGAGACTACAATTGAGGGCTAATGGGCCATGGAGGGGGGCCATGGAGGGGGGTCTTTCTAGCAGAGGCTATCTCAGTGTCCTTTAGAGAGTGTGTTAGAAAGAATCCCCTCCAGGCCCTATTAGAGACTACAATGGAGTCTAATAGGCTTGGAAGGGGGTCTTTCTAACAGAGGCCATCTCAGTGTCCCTGCTGGAAACAGTCGCCTCCAGGCCCCAGTAGAGACTACAATTGAGGGCTAATGGGCCATGGAGGGGGGGGGGGGGGAGTATTCTAGCAGAGGCTATCTCAGTGTCCTTTAGAGAGTGTGTTAGAAAGAATTTCCTCAAGGTCCCATTAGAGACTACAATGGAGTCTAATGGGGCCTGGAGGGGGGTCTCTCCAACACTCTGGTTCCTATTCACAATATAGCAACACAACATAGCTCGCTGATACCTAGGCCAAGTTGGCTCCTCTTACCTTAATTACTGTTGTTGGCTGGCAGTCTGTAGGCTTGCTGGAAGGCTGTGGGCTTACTGGCTGCGGCTGGCAGGCTGTGGGCTTGCTGGCAGGCTGTGGGCTTGCTGGCTACTGCCGGCAGGCTGTGGGCTTGCTGGCTGCGGCTAGCAGGCTGTGGGCTTGCTGGCTGTGGCTTGCTGGCTGGCAGGCTGTGGCTTGCTGGTTGCGGTTGGCAGGCTGTGGGCTTGCTGGCTGTAAGCCTAACTGGTGGCCTGTGGGCTGGCTGGCTGGCCGGCCTGTGGGCTGGCTGGCTGGTCTGTGGGCTGGCTGGCTTGCTGGCTACTGGGGCACTTGGAGATTATTTAAAGAAATAATCCATGCACAATAACCACTACTGCTCTGTGTAGTCGTTATGGTGCCAGGAGGGCCGGGCCCCCCTCCCAGAGTAAGTAGTCAAACCGTTTAAGAACAGTTTGACAACTTACCTGGGGTCTGCTGGGATATGAGGCTGTTGTAGGGTATAGGAGCAGTGGTGCAATGTGTAAGGGGTGCAGTGTGTGTGAGGGGGTGTAGTGTGTGTGTGAGGGGGTGTAGTGTGTGAATGTGTAGGGTGTGTGGGGCAATGTGTGTATGAGGGGGCTGTGTATGTGTGTGGCAATGTTAGTATGGGGCTGTGTGTGTATGGGTGGGCAGTGTATGTGTGTGTGTGAGGCAATGTGTGTAAATGTGTATGGTGTGTGTGGGGGCAGTGTGTGTGTATGGGGGCAGTGTGTAAATGTGTATGGTGTGTGTGGGGGCAGTGTGTGTGTATGGGGGGCAGTGTGTGAATGTGTATGGTGTGTGGGGGTAGTGTGTTTATGGGGCTAGAGTTCACTCTCACCACTGCAACCACCAGGAATCCCTGGTGGTCACAGTGTTGAGAGTGAACTCTAGCCCGTAGCTCCAGGGCTAGAGTTTACTTTCGCCAGAGCCGTAACGTTGCCGTGGTAACCGCAGCAACGATCTGTGCTTGCGCAAGAAGGACCCAGAGGAGCTGCAGGCTGAGCTCCCGGGTCCTCTCTTCCTCCCTCCCCTGCCGGCTGCCCGCACGGTGCCTGCGGACAGGGGAGGGGGCAATTGCCCTCCTCTTACTCCCCCTACCCCTCTTCTTACCCCCTCTCCCCCTCTTCTTACTCCTCCCTCTTCTTACCCCCTCTTCTTACCCCCTCCCCCTCTTCTTACCCCCTCCTCTTACCCCCTTCTTACTCCCGCCCCCTCTTCTTACCCCTCCCCCTCTTCTTACCCCCTCCCCCATCTTCTTACCCCCTTCCCCTCTTACTCTTCCCTCCCCCCTCTTCTTACTCCCCCCTCGCCCTCTTACCCCCTTCTTACTCCCCCCTCCCCCTCTTCTTACATAGAAACATAGAAACATAGAATGTGACGGCAGATAAGAACCATTCGGCCCATCTAGTCTGCCCAGTTTTCTAAATACTTTCATTAGTCCCTGGCATTATCTTATAGTTAGGATAGCCTTATGCCTATCCCACGCATGCTTAAACTCCTTTACTGTGTTAACCTCTACCACTTCAGCTGGAAGGCTATTCCATGCATCCACTACCCTCTCAGTAAAGTAATACTTCCTGATATTATTTTTAAACCTTTGTCCCTCTAATTTTAGACTATGTCCTCTGGTTGTTTTTCTTCTTTTAAATATAGTCTCCTCCTTTACTGTGTTGATTCCCTTTATGTATTTAAATGTTTCTATCATATCCCCCCTGTCTCGTCTTTCCACCAAGCTATACATGTTAAGATCCTTTAACCTTTCCTGGTAAGTTTTATCCTGCAATCCATGAACCAGTTTAGTAGCCCTTCTTTGAACTCTCTCTAAGGTATCAATATCCTTCTGAAGATAGGGTCTCCAGTACTGTGTACAGTACTCCAAGTGAGGTCTCACCAGTGTTCTGTACAATGGCATGAGCACTTCCCTCTTTCTACTGCTAATACCTCTCCCTATACAACCAAGCATTCTGCTAGCATTTCCTGCTGCTCTATTACATTGTCTGCCTACCTTTAAGTCATCAGAAATAATCACCCCTAAATCCTTTTCCTCAGATGTTGAGGTTAGGACTCTATCAAATATTCTGTACTCTGCCCTTGGGTTTTTACGTCCAAGATGCATTATCTTGCACTTATCCACATTAAAGCGGCACTGTCATGCCGAACTTACCTTTCCTCAATCTCTTCCTCTTCTCCCCCTCTCTCAGGATCTGTTATTCTTTTCTTCCTGTCTTCTTTAGTTTTCTTTAAAATCATAAGACAAAGTAGGGACTCTGTCTTATGGAGGATTCCTCCGCTTGACCAGCTCTGACCAGCGGAGGAGCAAAGTGTGCTTCATTTCCGCTGGTCAGAGCAATTTTCCCATGATCCCTAGCTTTCCGGAGCCCTCCATGGGTGAAGATGGATTATTTTTTGTACGCTCGGGTTTTTTCTTTTTCGTCGGGTTTTTTATTTTATTTTTAGTTCGACGGCTATCATGGTTTTTTATTTGCCCTTTTTGGGGGCTGAAAAATTAAGATTTTAGAAAAAAGAAGACGTCGAATGGTAAGTTTAATTTTACTTTACAGGTTAGCAATTTTATTCCCCCCCTCACTATTTTTTAGGGTGAGGGGGGTAGGTAGGGGCATTTTTATTTGGGTGGGGGGTGGGTGACTAGGGGCTTGGGCACCCCTAGTCACCTTGATGGGGGGGGGAATTTACTTAGTGCCCCCACCCGCCGCCCAGGGGTGGGGGCGGGGGGAGGACAGTAGGTCCCCCCCATTATCGTTATGGCCCCCACCCGCCGCCCAGGGGTGGGGGCCGGGGGGGTGGGAGAGGACAGTAGACCCCCCCCCTTATTACTATTATGGACCCCACCCGCCGCCCAGGGGTGGGGGCCGGGGGGGGAGGACAATAGGTCCCCCCCCATTATCGTTATGGCCCCCACCCGCCGCCCAGGGGTGGGGGCCGGAGGACAGTAGGTCCCCCCCCCTTTACCATTATGGCCCCCACCCGCCGGCCAGGGGTGGGGGCCGGAGGACAGTAGGTCCCCCCCCCTTTTACCATTATGGCCCCCACCCGCCGGCCAGGGGTGGGGGCCGGGGGCTGGAGGACAGTAGGTCCCCCCCCCTTATTATTATTATGGCCGCCGCCCAGTGGTGGGGTTCTGAGGGGAGGACAGTAGGTCCCCCCTCGTTCCCATTATGGCCCCCACCCGCCGTCCAGGGGTGGGGGCCGGCGGGGGAGGACAGTAGGTCCCCCGTCCCCCCCCTTATTACCCTGTTTTTTTTTTTTACAGTGAGCAGCCACAGGCTGCTCACTGTTTAGTGGACATGCCCCTACTCGCGATATAGCGAGTAGGGGCATTGGGGAGATTTTAATCTCCCTTGTGCTATTATGGGGGTCATATTGACCCCCATAGAGTGAGGGGGGACCTGGGGGGCTTATGAAGTGGTGGGGAGCACTGCTCCCTGCCGCTTCTATAGTTACATATTACAAGGAGGGAGCTGCACGCCGGTAGCTCCCTCCTTGTAATAAACCGAACAAACAAACTAACACTGATACTCAGTGTTAGTTTGTTCATCTGATTTTTTTCTATTCATTCATTCGTCTGTCTGATGAATGAATGAATAGGTGAAATTCCCGTTCGCATGTCCAGGTGTTTCACTGGGCATGTGCGGGAATCTTACAGTCTGTGTAGTGTGGGTAGATGACGTGTCCCACAGGGACTTCACCTACCCACACAAAGATGGCGGCGCCCTGAATATAGATCGGGCAGAAAATAAAGAATAAAAAATAGGTAATGTGGGGGGCTTAGGGGCATTTGGGGGTAACTAGGGGGTCGATTGGATGTAGTTGAGGCGGGAGGGCTGTTAAAAAAAAAAACGGAATTCGGCATGACAGTGCCGCTTTAAATGTCAGTTGCCACAACTCTGACCATTTTTCTAGTTTACCTAAATCATTTTCCATTTGGCTTGTCCCTCCTGGAACATCAACCCTGTTACATATCTTAGTATCATCCGCAAAAAGACACACCTTACCATCAAGACCTTCTGCAATATCACTAATAAAAATATTAAAGAGAATGGGTCCAAGTACAGATCCCTGAGGTACCCCACTGGTGAAGTCCAAGCTTCGAATATACTCCATTGACTACAACCCTCTGTTGCCTGTCACTCAGCAACTGCCTTACCCATTCAACAATATTGGAATCCAAACTCAAAGATTGCAGTTTATTGATAAGCCTTCTATGTGCAACAGTGTCAAAAGCCTTACTGAAATCTAGGTAAGCAATGTCTACTGCACCACCCTGATCTATAATTTTAGTTACCCAATCAAAAAAATCAATCAGATTAGTTTAGCATGATCTCCCTGAAGTAAACCCATGTTGTCTCTGATCTTGAAATCCATGTGTTTTTAGATGTTCAACAATCCTATCCTTTAACATGGTTTCCATCACTTTCCCCACTACTGAAGTAAGGCTTACTGGCCTATAGTTGCCCGACTCCTCCCTATTACCTTTCTTGTGAATGGGCACAACATTCGCTAACTTCCAATCTTCTGGGACTACTCCTGTTAACAATGATTGGTTAAATAAATCTGTTAATGGTTTTGCTAGTACACCACTAAGCTCTTTTAATAGCTTTGGGTGTATTCCATCAGGTCCCATTGACTTATTTGTCTTTACTTTTGACAGTTGAAATAGAACCTCTTCCTCTGTAAACTCACGTGTAATAAATGACTCATTTATCCTTTTTTTTAACAGAGGTCCCTTTCCTTCATTTTCAGCTGTAAATACCGAACAAAAATATTAATTGAGGCAGTCAGCTAGACCTTTATCCTCATCTACATACCTTCCTTCTTTTGTTTTTAATCTAACTAATCCTTGTTTTACTTTTCTTTTCTCATTTATGTATCTAAAAAAAGTTTTGTCCCCCTTTTTTACTGACTGTGCTATTTTCTCTTCTGTGTGTGATTTGGAAGCTCTTATAACTTGCTTAGCCTCTTTCTGCCTAATCTTATAGGTCATTCTGTCTTCCTCACTCTGGGTTTTTTTATAATTACTAAATGCTAACTTTTTGTTTTTTACTATTTTGGCCACATCTGCGGAGTACCACAGTGGTTTCTTGAATTTTTTGCTTTTACTGACAAGCCTAATACAATTTTCTGTTGCCTTCAGTAGTGCAGCTTTTAAATAATCCCATTTCTTTTGGACTCCATTTAAGTTGCTCCAGTCTGATAATGACTCCTTTACACATATTCTAATTTTAGAAAAGTCTGTTTTTCTAAAGTCTAAAACTTTTGTTTTTGTGTGGTGTGACTCAGTCACTGTTCTTATATTAAACCACACTGACTGATGATCACTGGATCCTAAACTTTCACCTACAGTAATATCTGATACCAAATCTCCATTTGTTAACACTAAATCTAGTATGGCCTCTTTACGAGTTGGCTCCTCAACGACTTGTTTTAGAGACAATCCCAGTAGGGAGTTTAGAATATGTGTGCTTCTGGCACAAGTAGCTATTTTTGTTTTCCAATTCACATCAGGAAGATTAAAGTCACCCATGATGATAACTTCCCCCTTCATTGTCATTTTAGCTATTTCTTCAACTAGTAGATTATCTAACTCTTCAATTTGTCCTGGGGGCCTATAAATCACACCTACACGAATTACTGTGTGATTACCAAATTCTAACGTAACCCAAATGGACTCTATGTTCGTCTCACTAACCTTTATAGGCTAGATTTTATGCTATCCTTCACATACAGGGCCACCCCTCCCCCTTTCTTGCCTTCCCTGTCTTTTCTATATAAAGAGTACCCTGGTATTGCTATGTCCCAGTCATTTTTCTCATTATACCATTCTTACTCCCCCCTCCCCCTCTTCTTACCCCCTTCTTACTCCCCCCTCCCCCTCTTCTTACCCAGTTCTTACTCCCCCCTCCCCCTCTTCTTACTCCCCCTCTCTTCTTACTCCCCCCTCCTCTCTTCTTACCCCCTCCCTCTCCTTACCCCCTCCCTCTCTCTTCTTAGCCCCCTCTCTCTTCTTACCCCCCTCTCTCTTCTTACCCCTCTCTTTTTACCCCCTCCCCTCCCTTTTCTCTTTTTGCCCCCCCTCCCCTCCCTTTTCTCTTTTTGCCCCCCTCTCCCCTCCCTTTTCTCTTTTTGCCCCCCCTCCCCTGCCCTCCTTTTCTCTTTTTGCCCCCCCCCTCCTCTCCTCCCCTCCCTTTCTCTTTTTGCCCCCCTCCCTTTTCTCTTTTTGCCCCCCCTTTTCTCTTTTTGCCCCCCCTCCCTTTTCTCTTTTTGCCCCCCTCCCTTTTCTCTTTTTGCCCCCCTCCCTTTTCTCTTTTTGCCCCCCCTCCCTTTTCTCTTTTTGCCCCCCCCCTCCCTTTTCTCTTTTTGCCCCCCCCTCCCTTTTCTCTTTTTGCCCCCCCCTCCCTTTTCTCTTTTTGCCCCCCCTCCCTTTTCTCCTTTTGCCCCCCCTCCCTTTTCGCTTTTTGTCCCCCCCCCCCCCCCACCTGTAGCGTGGCCGAGCTGCTCTCCGGTCCGCGGTGCCCGTCCGGAGTGATAGGAAGGTGCACACTGAGGAACAGGAGTTTCTGTTTCCTGTACCCGGCCGGACTGACAGGAAGGTGCACAGTGTTTGTGCACCTTCCTATCACTCCGGCCGGGCACCGCGGACCGGAGTGCAGCTCGGTCACGCTACAGGGGAGGGGAGAAGCTGCAGCCGCCTGAGGCTCTTAAGAGAGCGCTCAGGCGGCTGCAGCATTTAAAGGGGCGGCCGGGCCCCCTGATGGCGGGCCCCCCTCCTGGCCGGGCCCTCGGACCATGTCCGAAGTGCCCGACCGGTCAGTCTGCCCCTGCTTGCTTTGAAACCTCAGCGGTAAATCTGAAATACAAAAGCAAAAATAGAGACCAATAGTGCAAAACCGTTTTAGGAAAGCTGGATCATGAACAACATAGAAGTAGAGAAGTGCCAACTCACAATTTAAAGAGCTATGCCCAGCTCTAGGTAAAACAGCATACAGTGGTATTTAATACTCCCCACATGTAGGATATAACTGGACACTTCGAGGTGTATCCTCAAGACTTCTTTGAGCATTCCAGATCAGCGTCCGCATATAAAATACATAAAAGGGGGAAAAGCCCAATGGGTCTTAAGAGTGCCAACTTACAATTGGGAAAGCTATAACCAGCTCTGAGTAAAACAGGATACAGTGGTATTTAAACTCCCCACGTGTAGGATATCCTTCTAGCGATGCTTGCAGTGCCGGTCTTATGAAAATAAAATCACAAGAGAGGGCCCATAGTGTTTACCGTATAAAAAATAGCAGTAAAAGGTAAAATTAAACGTACTTACAGTGTTCAGAGCAGCCACACTGCTCTACGAACCAGGCGTAGGTGGAATAATCCCCACCAGGGATTTCTTTTGTAGTACTGGATCTTTAAAATATCAGCCAGGATAAAACAGCAACAAATAAAAGTAAGTGTGCAAAATACTTTTATTGGATTCTTCTAAAAACACAACGCGTTTTGCCGAAACAGGCTTTATCAAGTGTAAACAACTGATCCTGGCTATTCACCTTTTATAGGCAAGTAAAATGGCTTAAAATGTGAAGATTGGCGCCAACATGACGTCATTTCCGCATGACTGTGGTCACATGATTAAAACAAAATATTTTTTTTATTCTTTATTTATACACATTAAAACAATAGAACAAGTAAAACAGTAGATAATGCTCGTTTTCCAATTTATTATATATAGGGACATTTGAATCCCATGCAGAACCTTTATTCAACTGAGGAAAAGGGACTTATGGTGAAAGTAAAAGTAAGCATTTAAGCTTTGAACTTGAGGGTGAAAGGTCGCGAGGTCGCGGACATTTTTAACTGTGGGTGTTTTAAAGTGACAGGAGGTGGGCGGAGCCGGCAAATTGCAGAGCAGGGTGTGGAGTGTAGTTATGATCGCGTCCGTTTGCAGGAGGTGTCCCTATGGGCAATGTAAACACTGTGTTTTCTCCGAAAAGGCAGTGTTTGCATGAAAATGCCTGCATATAATGATTATACTCCGGAATAACATTAAGGTGTAGTTGTTCTGGTGACTATAGTGTCCCTTTAATTACCTTATATTTGTTTGTGCCATCAGCAAAATTTTAAAAAATGTTTTCAGCAACCCCATCAATGTTAGCAGTAAGAACATTAAGAAATATTGAGAAGATCCTGCTACCATAGGTAGCATATGTACCTTATGTATCCCATGTAGGAAAAGTCTCTGAAACTGCAACATAGCAAAGAAAAAAGTGTGATATCTTAAAACAGCAGATGCTAGAAATGTATGCCAGGACTCTCTAGCACCTAATAGAAAATAGCCTCATAAAGAGTGAATATGTACTGATTAGAGACTTAACTCAACCCTAAACACACTATACAGAGCACAATAGTGCCACCACTGACTAACATTGCTAAAGCGGTCTATTTAATGCCCTGCAGAATAACCATAGTATTAGTATTCTGGTGTTTAGATATACACAGTAAAAGTTAGTTTTGTAAATAATGTGATTTAAAAAAACAAGCCTGGATGTCAGATTATCAAAGCACATTAATTTAGTAAAATTTAAAAAATAAACAAATTTATGCTCGTCACATCCCTTCTGATAGCTCATTTCACACACTACTAACAATAAAATGTATCCTATATCAAAACAACAATACCATCTTAATAGGAAAGGTACAATAACATTATTGTAATTGTAGCTGCTATTTATAGTCATGTACAACAGTAATATGATATATTTACACTATATTTTAGTTGGTTATGTATGTTATATAGTCAGTTATTAAGCATATGTTAGTATGATATTTTTATTTAATAACTAATAGAAAAAAGATGAGTAATCAGTGGTGACAGTTGAAAGATGGTGGGGCACAACACTGAATCCCCAAAATGTTTGGCTTATGGGTCTCTGACCATTGTGCCTTCAGTATCCATTGCCTCACCCAATGAGACATCATGCTCTGTTGAACACAATAAACCTGTAGATACATTTGTGCAAGGAACAACAATAAAGTCCACCCACTGATACTGTTACACAGTGACAGCTCTATTAGGGTGACCAAGAGCTGATGGTCCTAATCTATACCCATGAGTGCTGTTTGGAATCTTGCTGAATTAACATGTCTCAGAGGCCTAAACAAATAAAATGGACTACTTAAAAATTGCCACAAACCCATTAGTTGCTTAGCTGTTCAGCAGCATCTCAGCCATCAATAAAGGGGCTATACGTCATGACAGAAATAATAAATTTTTATCTAAAACACTTGTCATTTTAGTACAAAAATATATACTGGATTTATTTTACATGCAACAAAAACTGTGGATATGCTGCCATACCTATCCCCGAGGACCAGCCTCTATTTTACCAAGAAATTACTTGGCTTACATATATGAAAATGCAGCACAGATGCACAAAATCAACTTAGTACACACATACACACAGGCTTATTCGAAAACATTTTGGATGATTGCATAACCTCCAAAATTGTAAGTTAGAAAAGACTTCATTTGCAAAGTTTTTTTTTTTTTTTAAACCATTTATTGTAGTTCAAAGATACATTACTGTTATGTCCCCTCATATATATTCATATATATTTAAATGTTTTCAGCTGTTAGAAAATATAATTATTGAGTGATTTAGTCCCAACATAGGTGCTGTCCCATCTATACAGGGAAATTGAATTTATGATGTTCTGTGGTCATAGGAAAATGTATCTGTCACTAAACAAACCTTGTGGATTTGTACTTGGCAGGAATAGTTTCTGATAGGAAAATACTGAGCACAGATGATACCTATCTATCAACCCACATCACCATCAATATTACTCATTTGGTTTTATTTCAGGATGGAGAAGAAGCAGTCTTTGTATCTGTCATTATTATCTCTCTAATTCTATCTAATGGATTAATTGATTCGTTCTGCAGCAGCTATATTTTCACTCCTCCATTTTGGGAAAGCAAAGGGAGAGAATTTGACATGCATATGCAGAATGACTCCTCAGTATATTCCATGGGCACTCATAGCTTTCCATAGGTTGGATACCATCACTAGAGATTGTTTTAACTGTTGGTATTTAAAGGACCACTATAGGCACCCAGATCACTTCAGATCAATAAAGTGGTCAGGGTGCCAGGTCCCCCTAGTTTTAATTTGCTAAGCCAATAACAAACAGAAAAATATAGCATATAACTGTGTAAATGAATAAACCACAGGTGGTGTATTCACAAATGGCTACTCACATATTCACTGAGGTTATAGAGCCTTAAGTATAAATTTCCTCCAACGATTCAATCTTCACTCTGTATTCAAATCACCATGGGTTGGCTGGAATGTATGAACTCAAGAAATAAAAAATAAAATTGTAGTGCACAATCAAGTGTATAATAAAAAATCAATTTAATCACTTACCGGTACATCAAAGTTAAAAACCATGGGTGTAGTATCTCTGAGTCTCCACCAGGGGTCCTATGCGTTTCGTCCATGTATAGGACTTCCTCAGGGAGTTTGGTAGTGTGCAGTAACAAATCCAAATAAATAATATACTACACCCATTGCTTTTAACTTTGATGTAACTTTGATACGCTATGTTTTTCTGTTAGCAGATCATCCCCTATTTTTTTGCATATATTTCCGAGGGAGGCAGGACCTAATAACCCTACAGTGCTAGGTTTGCCAGGTTTGTTTTCCTGGCACTATAGTGCTCCTTTAATTGCAATTTTTCCATAGGTATTAAAGGGAAACTGCCCATTGCCAGTGTTTTAAATATAATCTTTACTTAGCCCAATATTAAAAGAACATATGTATTATAACATGTAAAAAACGTTTAAATGTAGAAATTAAATGTAGAAGATTAAATGTAGAAATTCACACCTCTTTATCCTACAACTGGGAACCTCCATCTTACATAGTTACATAGACTGAAAACAGACATGTGCCCATCAAGCTCAGCCTTCCTCATTTCTTTTTTGCTGTTGATCCAAAAGAAGGCAAAAAAGCCAGTTTGAAGCACTTCCAATTTTGCAACAAACTAGAAAAAAAATTCCCTCTTGACCCCAGAATAGCAGTCAGATTTATCCTTGGATCAAGAAGCTATTACCCTACAGATAAAAAATGATATAATTGAATATTGTGTTTTTGCAAGTAACTGTCACCCATTTTTAAAAGCTCTATCCTTTGCACCTAGCAGCCAGCATAGAGAAAGCCTTCAGAGAGAAGAAGAAATTAAATGTTTCTATTTTTCCTTCTCATTTGCATTGTACACTGCCTTTGTATTGTTCAAACTTAGAATGTGATGTAATTTGCAAAATCTTTCAAATAAATTTAAAATAAATAGAACATGTCATAAAAGAAATAATGCGAACATCGGGACATATATAAGGATGGTATAATGGCATGTTCTGTGTCAAGTAGGGCATCAAACGGCACATTATGTCAACATTAGTGTGGCGGTGTCAAGAGGATACAGGGGCCATGACAAATATCTGTCCATAAGAAAGTAGGACTTGTGATATAGTGCAGTGGTCCCCAACCCTGTCCTCAAGTACCCCCTAATTTGTGGGTGGCATTGGTTTGTAGAGGAGCCAGAGGTTTGTGGGGGGTGGCAGGGTTTGTAGAGATGGGCAGGGATTTGTAGAGAGTGGGGAGCAGGGGTTTGTCGGAGGAGGGTTTGGAAGGGGGGCATGAGTTTTTTTTTAAAGAGGTGGGGCAGAGGGGGGTGGTAGAAGGCAGGGTGGGAGGGGGGAAGCAGATTGTTATTGTGCCTAGAGAGGTATCAGTCTTAATTAGAACTAAATAAATATGCTTATATGTTTTCATTTTTAATGTATTTTGATATAAATATATATATAATATAAAATATTCTTGCTCTGAGTATCTCTAACGACCACCACACTCAGTGGACTACCTCGATCACCCTGAGCAGATCTCCTTAATTGGCCCAATACCATAAGTGTATGGGACCACTGTAGTTCGCCTCCCTAACGACCCTCATTAGAACACCTAGTGACATCCTTTACATTATGTAACGGACCGTTTCAGCATATGAGGGGTTAAAATCTGTTTAGGCGATAATCCCCTTTTCTCAGAAAGGCACAGCTACTGCAGAACATCAAAACTCACGAATTGGATATAGGTGAATGCATCAAACTCCCGAACTGCATACCAGGGAATAAGATAGCACTCCAAGCTGGAACCTCACGAATAGCTGCTAGCAGATGAATAGGAAAAGCATACATCAGCTTACACTCCTAGCAATCAATCTCCAACAGCATACAGTGAATCCCCCCAAGGACGAGACAAGGCTCCGTGTTGAGGGTCAAGCAGTGGTCTGAGGTGCTGGAACACCCAGCCTGGTTTTTATTACAAGTGTACACATACAGGCCACACCCAGGGGGAGGCATAAAATAACCAATAGTATCATGGGTGCAACCCACACATCCCCTCCCCTTAGTGTGACACATAATCCCATTATACATACAGTTAAAATATACGTTTTACACAACTTTCATAACTCTAAAACCATACATCACATTCACATAAAAATACATATCCACAACCAACCCATCCAGGGGAACAACATATTAAAAAATGGCACGAATCCGACCAGGGGTTCAAAAGTTACTAAAAGTATCTTTTGTCCCTTACAAGCCGCATGGCAAACTGGTTTAGACAGGTTTTACATAGGTCTCTATCCTGGAGACAAAGAGGAAAGTAATCCAATTATCCAGGGCTAGAAGCAGACTCCATTAACCACATGGTTACAGAAAGACATAAAACACTTTAAAATACAGAAAGTTACTTTTTATCCATAACACACAGACATGTAACATATCCCCAGATTATTAGGTGAATGGCACGCAGACCACACAAATACAGTTTAATTGCCATGGAGCCAAAGTCTTTCCCATAGTCTTTCATTATATGAATAGGCTCCATGGCATAGCTATCTGGGGGTATCACCGCTCACACAGGGCAAGTACCGAATGGCCCCACTGTGTTTAAAGGGCCAGAATGAGTGACATGCACTCTGTTAGGGCGAATACGTTTTTTTAAAAGGGACCAATCTCCCAGGGCCATAGTCCAAAGGCAGCAGGCGGGCAACCAGGCTCCTCCAATGCAATGTGGCGAGATTGGTCTCGTCACACATTACGTAACCACTCCACCTGCACTAGCACGGATTCATAACTATCATACCTGTACTGAACCTTACACCTCACTGTTCTCGTTAAGCACAGCAGGAAACACCCTTAGGGCAAGCGACACTAAGCTAAATCAATGGAAACGTTTACACTTACCTTACATACAAATATGCTTGAATTATTAGAAACTTTAGCATAAAATCGTAGCTCTTCTTTTGATGTAACCTTTTAACTTCAGCCTGTCTTTAAAGGACCACTCTAGGCACCCAGACCACTTCAGCTTAATGAAGTGGTCTGGGTGCCTGGTCCCTCTAGGATTAACCCTTTTTTTTTTATAAACATAGCAGTTTCAGAGAAACTGCTATGTTTATACTGAGGGTTAATCCAGCCTCCAAAACCTCTAGTGGCTGTCTCATTGACAGCCGCTAGAGGCGCTTGCGTGCTTCTCACTGTGAAAATCACAGGAGAGGAGGAGGAAAGCTCCCCGCCCGGCGCTGGAGAAAGAGGTAAGTTTAACCCCTTCCTCCCCCCAGAGCCCGGCGGGAGTGGGTCCCTGAGGGTGGGGGCACCCACAGGGCACTCTAGTGCCAGAAAAACGAGTATGTTTTCCTGGCACTAGAGTGGTCCTTTAATATAAAAAGTGCGGTTTAACCGTATGCCATACCACATTTATTGTCACTACCCAGCTTGCTATTGCTGTTGTGGCATCGCAAGAAAATGTTCACTGTCTTTGCATGCACAAAAAAATAAAGAACAAAAAAAAAAGAATAAAAAAAAAAAAAAAGAGGGGGGCAACCTTAAAAACGATTGTAATAGAAAAAAAACACAATGGAAATGTTGAGCCTTTGATATAGATAAATAAAAGCTTATTAATATTTCATTGGTAGATGTAAAAAATACATTTTAACATAATGCAGATAACATTTTTTGAACATTAATTGGCAACCACCATAAATTCATCATAAGGTAAAATTAATTCTCTAAGAACTGATAGAAAAAGTGAATGAAAACATATTTTTCTCTTGTATTGCTTCGTTCAGTTAACACTCTACAAGACACCCTACATTTTTGTAGCCTTGGTAATGCCTTTCCTAATGGCAATATCTTTGACCTTTTACTATGACATAAATATAGAAAATCAAAACAAATAAAATACTGAATACCATAATTTGTCTCATAATGTTATTTGGGTATTGTTTTATAAAACATAACAAGTGTAACTTAAGTAACCATTGTTCATCATAACTATGCATTTAATAGCAAATCAATAAAAATTCGCTAATTGTGATCATCCTGCAATGAAGTATAGTAAAAAACTGTTTGCACTTCCTCTACTGGTGCTATTCCCGTATGCTGCAGTTATTGCAGAACATGCAATTGCAGAGTAACATTTTCCCCGTAATCAAGGGTGAGACATCCTACTAGTTGAGTATCAGAGTTGCAATAATGTACAGCTATAGGTTATCCTTGAATAGATAATATATAAAGTAAACCAATGACCTACAAACCTTGTGGGTAACAAGTTCACTTTCACGCAGCTATACCTCTAGTACAGGGATTCCAAACCCAGTCCTCAAGTACCCCCTTACTGGTCCAGGATTTAGGGATTACCCTGTTGTGTCTAAAGTGTTTTTTTTTCCTTTTTCTCCTGAAAACATCTTAGACACAACTAGGTAATCCCTAAATCCTGGACTCTTAGGGGGTACTTGAGGACTGGGTTGGGAACCACTACTCTAGTACTACCAAAAGTGTTTGCAAATGTAGATTAAAAGATATACTTGTCTGAAGATCATTACCTTCTCATCCAGAGTGGCTTCAGACAATTAATTCAATTGGTGTGACTGACCACCTACAATTCACAACATGTGCAAGAAGTATAGCTGTATACAAAGGATAAAAATGTAAATGCTCACTAACTTTTCAACAATATATTTGCAAGCAGTATGGTCAGCATAATATCTAAATTAAATGGCATGCCTTGTAAATTGACACCAAGTCATTATAGTCATAATAGGTGCACGTTACATGGGAGAAATTGCCAACTGTCTGAGGCAAATTTTCCTTTATGTAAATATAATTCAAATGGAGATATGTAAAGTTCAAAGGGCAATAAGGAAACTGTGTGTTAAGTACAACTGGTGCAATATGCAGGCTATGATACCTTTAGTCACTGTGGGTGATTTAAAAAAAATCATTGTTAGATATTTTTTTTTACTTGGCATCATCCACTTTTGGTTTGGAGAAAGCTCATTTTAAATGCTGCAAAGCTTGGTTATTTGTAGCAAAAGCATGAACTTCTAACAAGATGTTTTTTAACCTTTTTAATTAGTTTTGTATACTATTTTGCATTACATATAGTTACATAAGCTGTGAAAAGAGACATGTGTCCATCAGGTTAAGCCTTTCTCGGATCTGTTTTTTGCTTTTGATCCAAATCCATATATAATGTACTAAAAATTATATAACAAATTCAGCCTGGAAAGTTACTCCACACATCGTGACCACTTTAGTGCTTTGAACAGTGTACGAAAACTAATGTGATTTCTGTGCAGAAAATACATCTGTCGTCAGCCCACATATTATGCTGGTGATGTATACATTGCCCAACAATAGCACTGTCCCATTGAGTTATTTCCTTTGCTTATTTTCTTTATTTATTAAAAAAGAAAGAGTGGGCAGTAACTGCAAGGGTTTCTCCAACTACAACACAGTTATATAATAAAGTTTTTTTTTTTTTATTGGTGCAACCATTGCTAATTATATTTGAATAGCATCATGACTGCAATTAAACTGAATGTGAGCTAGTCACATTCATGTGCATCATAACGGTTAGGTATAATTCAGGCTTAGTGAAGGCAGGGATAGTACAAAACAACTCACAAAATCACATACCTAAGTGGAATGTTTCCTATAGTATTTTCATAAGCAGTGTCCATGCTGTATTGTGACCTCATTAATTTTAAATTTATGTTGAAATAACTAACAAGATGTTTTGTGACAATACTCGTTACACTATTATAATCCTATAATTTTAAGTAAAGACTGCAGATACCAGATACAATATTACATTTCAGCTCACCTCCTTCCCCTTAATGTGGCAAACTTATGAATGATGTGTGCTACAAGATTGCATTATATTTAATAATGTGAGATGACAAATCCTCCTCTGTGTAACGCCTGATAGTAGGAAAATTAATTTAGCAAGTCTAGTATGGCATTATGCATTTTTCATGTAGGTGACATAAGGCTATTATAATGTAATCTATCTCTGTAACAACCGCACATGTTATAGAGTGAAGTTTGTTGTTTAAAAGCAAAACAGTTAATATGTATAAATATTCATATATAAAGCAATTTCTGTTAAAAAAAAAATAAGGATAATATATGCTCTCTCTGGTAAATGTATTAGTCACATTACATGGACATTCTAATCAACAACGTGTTCTCTTTACATAGTACACCAGGTTGAAAAAGACTCAAGTGCATAAATCAAGTACATAAAGTTTGGCATTTAACATATCTGTTTCTGCTGTTGATGTTAAAGAAGGTGAAAACCCCAATTTGAAGTGGTTTCCAATTGTGCCACAAAAAAGGAAACATCTTCTTGACTCCAAAAACAATGTCCAAATTCTCACACATTCACCATAATATCATTGCATGTCTGTCTTTGCAAAAAATAAAACATCCGGACCTATTTAACCCCTTAAGGACCAAACTTCTGGAATAAAAGGGAATCATGACGTGTCACACACGTCATGTGTCCTTAAGGGGTTAAAAAACAAACAAAAAAAACCCCAATCTCATACACACAATTTTACTGATTGTTAAAGGCTTTTTTTTTTTTTTATTGGAACTGCAGCAAAGTACACCAAACTGTATACTTAAGTGCAACTTTGCTACAATACTAGCAAAGGTCCAGAAGCCCACCAAGTACACAAGAAATCATACAAAGTATAATGCCTTTTGGGGTTCACTATACAGGGAGTGCAGAATTATTAGGCAAGTTGTATTTTTGAGGATTCATTTTATTATTGAACAACAACCATGTTCTCAATGAACCCAAAAAACTCATTAATATCAAAGCTGAATATTTTTGGAAGTAGTTTTTAGTTTGTTTTTAGTTTTAGCTATTTTAGGGGGATATCTGTGTGTGCAGGTGACTATTACTGTGCATAATTATTAGGCAACTTAACAAAAAAACAAATATATACCCATTTCAATTATTTATTTTTACCAGTGAAACCAATATAACATCTCAACATTCACAAATATACATTTCTGACATTCAAAAACAAAACAAAAACAAATCAGTGACCAATATAGCCACCTTTCTTTGCAAGGACACTCAAAAGCCTGTCATCCATGGATTCTGTCAGTGTTTTGATCTGTTCACCATCAACATTGCGTGCAGAAGCAACCACAGCCTCCCAGACACTGTTCAGAGAGGTGTACTGTTTTCCCTCCTTGTAAATCTCACATTTGATGATGGACCACAGGTTCTCAATGGGGTTCAGATCAGGTGAACAAGGAGGCCATGTCATTAGATTTTCTTCTTTTATACCCTTTCTTGCCAGCCACGCTGTGGAGTACTTGGACGCGTGTGATGGAGCATTGTCCTGCATGGAAATCATGTTTTTTCTTGAAGGATGCAGACTTCTTCCTGTACCACTGCTTGAAGAAGGTGTCTTCCAGAAACTGGCAGTAGGACTGGGAGTTGAGCTTGACTCCATCCTCAACCCGAAAAGGCCCCACAAGCTCTTCTTTGATGATACCAGCCCAAACCAGTACTCCACCTCCACCTTGCTGGCGTCTGAGTCGGACTGGAGCTCTCTGCCCTTTACCAATCTAGCCACGGGCCCATCCATCTGGCCCATCAAGACTCACTCTCATTTCATCAGTCCATAAAACCTTAGAAAAATCAGTCTTGAGATATTTCTTGGCCCAGTCTTGACGTTTCAGCTTGTGTGTCTTGTTCAGTGGTGGTCGTCTTTCAGCCTTTCTTACCTTGGCCATGTCTCTGAGTATTGCACACCTTGTGCTTTTGGGCACTCCAGTGATGTTGCAGCTCTGAAATATGGCCAAACTGGTGGCAAGTGGCATCTTGGCAGCTGCACGCTTGACTTTTCTCAGTTCATGGGCAGTTTTTTTGCGCCTTGGTTTTTCCACACGCTTCTTGCGACCCTGTTGACTATTTTGAATGAAACGCTTGATTGTTCGATGATCACGCTTCAGAAGCTTTGCAATTTTAAGAGTGCTGCATCCCTCTGCAAGATATCTCACTATTTTTGACTTTTCTGAGCCTGTCAAGTCCTTCTTTTGACCCATTTTGCCAAAGGAAAGGAAGTTGCCTAATAATTATGCACACCTGATATAGGGTGTTGATGTCATTAGACCACACCCCTTCTCATTACAGAGCTGCACATCACCTAATATGCTTAATTGGTAGTAGGCTTTCAAGCCTATACAGCTTGGAGTAAGACAACATGCATAAAGAGGATGATGTGGTCAAAATACTAATTTGCCTAATAATTCTGCACTCCCTGTATGATTTGTCAGTTTTGAGAGCTTCATAAACACCAAAGGGATTTATATAAGGAGAGGGCCGGAGGTGTCTGGGAAATCATAGTGTGTTCTCCCAAACCGCTCCATCAACATTACTGACTTGGGTCTCATTCACTGATATATATAATACAACTATAAGATTTTTTTAAACTTTTGTGCCATTACAGGTAATAAGGACAGGGGCAAGATTCACCCCAAACCTCTTTCACAATTACACTTGCAGTGAATGAGAGAGCAACACCGCTCATCTCTTGTCCAAATGAATAGCTCAATGAGAATGGAGATATTTTTTTTTGACAGTGAGTCACTGGTGGATGTGCACTTACCATCTTACCAAGCTTTTCTTTCACATTCAATCACTTTGAGAGAGCCATATGTGAGATACATCACAGTACGATACAGTAGTGAAATTATTATTTTGGGTGGCAAATTATCACATTTAACTCCAAGCTTCCCTTTCATTCTGTGAGATACTTGAGATAAAAATAAATAACATTTTGGTCACAGAGATAGGCAGTGACAAATTATTTTTTATTTATTTATTTATGGAGAGGAACTTTGGGGAGAAGGGAAGAATTTTCAGTTCTAGGCTTGCAGGATAATTCACAATCGCTGAACTAGTAGGGAGGCTGGATAATAGACACACGTGTCTAATGCTGTGTGTGCCTGTCAGTATTTCCCATCATGCAGTTTCAGAAATGCTGGTACAAAGCTGAAATAACAGCTCTAGTTTCTAAGCTGTCAGTATGAACATTTACCCACAGATTGTGGCTTGCATGTTTGCATGCTTCCATCAGCATACAACAAAATATAGTGCTAGGACAGTCACTTGTCCTCTGGAGATGCGTTTTGTTACTGTCCCAGCATATCAGTTGGTGAGAAGGAGTTTAATTAAGTTGGAAGTTTGAAGACAATTAGATACCTTGCCACCCTGTGTGCCCTCCTCCATCATACTTTTGGTCAAGTTCAAATCTTGTTAATCGGGATCAAATTTCAACCCAATTAACATTTCTCATGTTAACTAAAAGCCAATCCATATAGAATTCAGCCATTCAGAATGAATAAGCACATTTAATTCAGAACTATTTCATGCCTGCTTTAGAAGCAGCAAATGACATATGCAGATCGCATATAAAACATATAATTCACATATAAATCAAACAGCATATTTCTGTTGGGTTCACTAAAATCATTGAAGGTATATTTTAAAAAACATAAAATTGTTACAATATTTACCATAATTTTATTTTCCTGGCCAATATCCATGTCAGCATCACCTATGGGTTAGCTCCTCCCTCTCAGCTGATAGGACAGGAGTCTAAATTTAAAATGAAGGTATATAAGGAATCCACCTCCCCGAATAAGCAGTCTCGTAACCAAGTCAGTCCAGGAAAAGAAGGGAGGGTTCGTTGATGCTGACATAAATATTGGCCAAGAAAAGAAAATTACGGTAAGTATCGTAACAATTTTCTGTTTTCCTGGCCAATCCATGACAGCATCACATATGGGACTTCGCAAGCAAAAGTAAAAGGTGTGTGATAAAAATCAATTAAACCATATCATTGTTAAACCAAATTTAATCAAACAGTTGTGGAAGTAAGGACATTTCTCCCAAATGAGGAGGCAGATGAGCCTGAAACGTCTTGGCGATAGTACCTCACAAAAATGTTGAAAGATGACCAGGCTACAGAACTACAAATTTCTTCTGTAGAAGTATCCGCCAAAGAGGCCGAGACAGCCCTAGTCGAGAGAGCTTTAACACCGTCCAGTACTGGTTTGCCAGCGACTCTGTAAGCTTTCTGAATCTCAGAAGTAATCCATCTCCTGATAGTAGAAACAGAGGCAGATATACATTTATGGTAACCAAAAAGGTACAATTAAAGTCCAATTGACTTTCTAAATTCTTTAGCACGATCAAGGTAAATGCGTAAAGACCTAACCACATCCAAAGTATGCCAAAGGGATTCTTCTTTAGATTAAGGGTTTTCCAAGATAAAAAGTAGGATAATCTTCTGGTTAAGCGTGAAATTAGGAAAGGAACCTTTTGAATGAATATCAGAACCAATCTTAGAACCGCCTTATCTCCAACAAATTAAGTAAAAGGATGATCAGATGAAAGAGCTTGTAATTCTGCAGCTCTCCTGGCTGAGGTGATGGCAACAAGGAAAGCACATAGTGTTAATACTTATAAAGATAAAGAATCCATAGACTCAAAGGGTGTGCCTGTCAGACTATATATATAACTTCCCTTCTAGTAATGGCTATAACTCGAAGATCTCCTCAAATCTTCAACAAGTATGCAAACAAAATAGGGTGAATCCAACTAGAGGAAATAAAGATAAAACATAGTGCAACTCTGTAAAACCCAGATAAGGTAATTATTAGTGCCAATGGGTCACTCACACTTTGATTGAATAAAAAGGGCATTCAGCAATCATTGGAGATCTCAAGTTGTGTCTCTCTCTTAGTAGATGATATTGCAGGTCTCAGCAGCATGTAAAACAAAGTGCATCCAGAATAAGGTAAAAATATATTTATTACTTACACAGAAGTAAAAATCAGTCAGCATCAAATACAAATAAAATCTATCCAACGCGTTTAATCCCACTCAGGGACTTCCTCAGGGACTGCTTCTTATTCAAAAGACAAGTACAAAAATGCATAAAAGTGTTCTCCCCTCCCTTCCTCTTAAATACACCCCACAATCAGTCCATTATTGCTATCCATATGGTGTTGCTGTGTTGTTTTGGCTGTCCGCGATAAAATCTTGATTATTTCCTGTTTCCGGGTGTCCGACGTCATCACGTTCCATACGGAGCGTCAGTCGTGCGTTATATTCACATGGCGGCTTATGTGTTCCACCATGCGTTCCATTGCGGAACAGTCCATATTTGCACAAGTATGTGGGTGAATAGAAACGGATGGTCATGGAAAGGGTGATAGATAGTCATGTCGCGAACATGAAATTTTCCGTTCGCGAACGGAGAACGCGAGCTTCCAATAAAAAAGTCAGGGCGAACCTGGCGAACCGCCATAGACTTCAACAGGCAGGCAAATTTTAAAACCCACAGGGACTCTTTCTGGCCACAATAGTCATGGAAAAGTTGTTTCAAGGGGACTAACACCTGGACTGTGGCATGCCGGAGGGGGATCCATGGCAAAACTCCCATGGAAAATTACATAGTTGATGCAGAGTCTGGTTTTAATCCATAAAGGGCATAAATCACCTAACATTCCTAAATTGTTTGGAATAACATGCTTTAAAACATCAGGTATGATGTTGTATTGATCAGGTAGTGTAAGGGTTACGCCCGCTTCACAGTGACAGACCAAACTCCCCGTTTAATGCACCGCAAACAACCGCAAACAGTCCATTTGCACAACCGCAAACTCCCCATTTGCACAAGGTTGGATACCAAGCTAGCCATGTCCCGTTCCTTGTCCTCACTGATGTCATTGAAGGTCTCTTCCTCCACCCAGCCACGTACAACACCAAGGGTCCCCGAAAGGTGACAACAAGCCCCCTGTATTTTTTTTTTAAATGTACACTACTGTTACACCAGATAATGTATAATAAACACAGGTTACTGGCTATGGGGGGTGGATAATGTATAATAAACACAGGTTACTGGCTATGGGGAGGATAATGTATAATAAACACAGGTTACTGGTTGTGGGGGGATAATGTATAATAAACACAGGTTACTGGTTGTGGGGGATAATGTATAATAAACACAGGTTACTGGCTATGGGGGAGAAAATGTATAAAAAGCACAGGTTACTGGCTATGGGGGGGATAATGTATAATAAACACAGGTTACTGGCTATGGGAGGATAATGTATAATAAACACAGGTTACTGGCTATCGGGAGGATAATGTATAATAAACACAGGTTACTGGCTATGGGGGATAATGTATAATAAACACAGGTTACTGGCTATGGCGGGATAATGTATGATAAACACAGGTTACTGGCTATGGAGGGATAATGTATAATAAACACAGGTTACTGGCTATGGGAGGATAATGTATAATAAACACAGGTTACTGACTATGGGAGGGATAATGTATAATAAACACAGGTTACTGGGTATGGGAGGATAATGTATAATAAACACAGGTTACTGGCTATGGGAGGGATAATGTATAATAAACACAGGTTACTGGCTATGGGGGGATAATGTATAATAAACACAGGTTACTGGCTATGGGGAGGATAATGTATAATAAACACAGGTTACTGGTTGTGGGGGGTTAATGTATAATAAACACAGGTTACTGGTTGTGGGGGGATAATGTATAATAAACACAGGTTACTGGCTATGGGGGAGATAATGTATAATAAGCACAGGTTACTGGCTATGGGGGGATAATGTATAATAAACACAGGTTACTGGCTATGGGAGGATAATGTATAATAAACACAGGTTACTGGCTATGGGGGGATAATGTATAATAAACACAGGTTACTGGCTATGGGGGATAATGTATAATAAACACAGGTTACTGGCTATGGGGGGATAATGTATAATAAACACAGGTTACTGGCTATGGGAGGGATAATGTATAATAAACACAGGTTACTGGCTATGGGAGGGATAATGTATAATAAACACACACAAAAAAAGAATGCAGCTTCAGAATTAATCTCAATTGTATGCTGTCTAGGAGGTGGGAGTGTATGGGAGGGAGGGTCTGCTGCTGATTGGCTGGGATGTGTCTGCTGACTGTGAGGTACACAGTCAAAGTTTACTCAATGATGACGAATAGGGGGCGGGCCGAACATCGCATATGTTCGCCGTCCGTGGTGAACTGAACATGCAATGTTCGCCAGGAACTATTCGCCAGCGAACCGTTCGGGACATCACTAGTAGTGATATTACTGATCATATAAAACAAATATATCCAAAAAATAAAATAAAAAAAATAATAACAATATATATATATATATATATATATATATATATATATAACGTTTACGAACCATAGATTGAGCTTTTGTACACAATTATATATCTCTTGATGGTATAACCCATTATCCTAAATCATTTAAAGGAACAATCCTGATGATTGTAGGAGGGGAACATAACCTCATCATATGTACCTTTATAAATAAATTATTCTCTGTATATAAAGAATGTTTTTAGATGGTTTCCTTATCTTACATTGCTAATTACTGCTCTTTTTTTCTAATTTTATCATATATTTATTCAGAGCTAATAACCAATGTTATAAAAGTATTATAAAGAGAGAATGTTGTAAGATTGCTTTCTAAGATTATATACAACTGATCAATAAAATAGAAGGAAAAATGTTGATTCCTTTTGTTAATATTCATCCATAGGAGGTTTTTGTCTCCCCATCAGGCTTGTTGCTTACATATAACTGTGGAGAAGGACCCGTCAAAATTTTTCTGAATACAAAAAATTCCTAAATATAATGATCTAAAAAAGAGAAAGAAAAGATCCACACACCATAAAGTAAAATAGAATAAAAGGTAGAAAGCCTAAATGGAGGAGCTGAAATTATTTAATTATATTATTTAATTATATTATTATATTATTAAATTTAAAAACACCATAGGTCTATGTCTAAATTTAACCCCCTGGGTTGCAAGGTTTTTAACTAATTGATCCAATAACGACATTTTATTAATTTGGAAAGGAACACAACAGGAGTTGAAAATGTTTTTGAAATACATTAACCTTAATAATTATGGTTTGAAATTCACCTACACACATAATACAGAGATGATTAATTTCTTAGATATAACATTTTATGTTGATGAGGGCAAAGTTCAATCAAAGTGCTATTTTAAGGAGACTGAAGGAAACAGCTGTATACATAAAAAAAGCTGTCATAGTGAAAATTGGCTAAACTCAATACCTAAGAGTCAATTAATCCGTATCAGGAGAAATTGCTCCAAAGATAACGATTATCATGATCAATCCAAATATTTATCTAATAAGCTGATATCAAAGAAATACGACAAAAGAGCTTTAAAACAGGAAGCATCCAAGATTGGAGAATTGAATATGAAGGAATTATTAAAACGAAAGATAAAAGGCAAGGCACAAAAAGAGGATTATAAAAATGCTTTTATTACCCAGCACCATGAAATAAGTAAAATCCTAAATAAGCATTGGGATATCTTGTTAAGGGACCCAATTCTGGGGAAAGTACTCCCACAAAAAGCTCCTATGATTTTTTAAAAAGCAAGAAATTAAAAAAACATATTAGCTTTAACCCCTTAAGGACCAAACTTCTGGAATAAAAGGGAATCATGACATGTCACACATGTCATGTGTCCTTAAGGGAAACCACACACAGGAACACTCCAACAGATGGAAGGAGAGGTTTTAGTTCATGTAACAAATGCAAGGCCTGTAGGACACAAAGATTATTAAGTGTTAAAAAGTTCAAAACCACTGTAACTGGAAAAGAATTCAGTATAAAATCAAATATAACTCGCGAAACAAAGAAAGTAGTATATGTCTTGCAATGTCCTTGTGGGAAGCAGTATGTGGGCCGAACTTGTAGGAAATTAAAAGAACGTATTTTAGAACATATAAATAACATTAGAAAGAAATCGAACAAACTTATAGTCCCCATCCATTGCAATGCATGTACTAAGTTTAGCTGGAAAGAATTTTATTTTATAGGTCTGGAAAAAATAGAAAACTATTGGAGAGGTGGAAATATAATTAAAAAGCTGGCACAACGTGAAACATATAGGATCAATCCGTTAAAAACCTTGAAAACCAGGGGATTAAATTTAGACATAGACCTATGGTGTTTTTTGGATTAAATATTTACAGCTTCTCCATTTAGGATTTCTACCTTTTTATTCTATTTTACTTTATGGTGTGTGGATCTTTTCTGTTTTAGATCATTATACTTAGGAATTTTTTTTTATTCAGAATAATTTCGAGGGGTGCTTCTCCATAGTTATATGTAAGCAACAAGCCTTATGGGGAGACAAAAACCTTGAGATAAAAACCTCCTATGGATTACTAATAAGGGGACACTATAGTCACCAGTGCAACTACATGTATTCCTGACCCTATAGTGTTAACACGACCATCTAGCCCCCATAAATATAGTAAAAATCTTACTGTATTCAAGCCAGAAGCTGTAAATCTGCATGCTGTTAGACTCAGGAAAAACAAGCAGTCTGCTGACATGTGATAGCCTGATCCAATCACAGTGCTTCCCCATAGGATTGGCTGAGACTGACAAGGAGGCAGATCAGGTGCAGAGCCAGCATGATTCAAACACAGCCCTGGCCAATCAGCATCTCCTCATAGAGATGAATTGAATCAATGAATCTCTATGAGGAAAGTTCAGTGTCTGCATGCAGTGGGAGGAGATACTGAATCAGAGGATGCTCGTGCACAGCAGATCTGAGTGGATGGAGGCATATTATGCCTCCATCAACTCAGAAGTCCCTCTGGTTCACTTTGAGTGACTGCAACTGGAGGTGTTCCTAGCTTTAAATGTAAACACTGTGTTTACATGAGAAAGGCTGCAGGGAGCTATAGTTCTCACCTGAACAACCTCATTAAGCTGAAGTTGTTCAGGTTACTATAGTGTCCCATTAACAAAAAGAATCAACATTTTTCCTTCTATTTTATTGATCAGTTGTATATAATCGTATAAAGATATCTTAGAGCATTCTCTCTTTATAATACTTTTATAACATTGGTTATTAGTTCTGAATAAATATAGGATAAAATTATAAAAAAAGAGAGGTAATTAGCAATGTAAGATAAGGAAACCATCTAAAAACATTCTTTATATACAGAGAATTATTTATTTATAAAGGTATATAATGCAGTTATTGTTTCCTCCTACAATCATCAGGATTGTTTCTTTAAATGATTTAGGTTATATCATCAAGAGATATATAATTGTCTACAAAAGCTCCATCTATGGTTCGTAAACGTATATATATATATATATATATATATATATATATATATATATAATATCCAATAGAGAGAAGGTGCACTCAAAGGTCTTTTTTCTTCAAACGATTTTCTTTATTTCAAATCACATCAATATTGTCCCAATCAACGTTTCGACCCACACAAGGGTCTTTTTCAAGATGTTGAAAAAGACCCTTGTGTGGGTCAAAACGTTGATCTTTTCAGATCCAAATCATTCTCCGTTTATCTGTTGGCTTTGGGGCAAGAAAAACAGAAGAATAAGTTCCTTGAAATCTCTCTTTGGAAGGAATATAACAAACCACTTCCTGTTGGATGAGCTTTTCTAGGCATTCTTGCATAGGTTTTTACTTTTCTTTATAACTGACAGAACCGAAAGACGTGCAAGGACCAGATTCGATCAAATTTTGCAAGGCGGGCTCCAACCTTGAATATCTGTTCCCTGCCACCTGCTGAACGAACGGTTTTACTCTTCCTTTTTGGGTTTTGGAGGATTGACTCTGCTGTCCCTTCCAGTATGTTACATAGTTACATAATAATAAAGTATTTAACCAGATTAAGTACATTCAGATTACTCTGGTTTCCGAGTAAGTCCTGGGGAGGTTACGTTTACCCAACTTCCAACTATTGTTACTATTACCCAATTTAATGGTGCTAATTTCACCTACCTCGGAGCAATGAAGGGTTGAGTCAACCCTGCTGGGATTTGAATCTGGGACACCCAAAGGGTGGGGGCGGACAGATTCTACTGATGATGCATTAGCCCACTAAGCTATCTCACCAGCCTCTAGCTGAAAAGAGACTTGCGTCCATCAAGTTCAGCTCTCACATATGTTTTTGCTGTTGATCCAAAGGAAGGCAAAAAACCCCGTCTGACGCACTTCCAATTTTGCAACAAACTAGGAACAAATTCATTCTTGACCACAAAATGGCAGTCAGATATCTCCTTGGATCATGGCACTCTAGAATATTCTCTTCCAGGCTATAAGATCTGGAGTCTCAAAAGGAATTTAGTTCTTTGTATCCTCTGCTCCATCAGCTAGGATATTGTTTTATTTTTCTGTCCTGTGGCAGGATAATTGTTTCCCTTCAGCCACCTTAGGTAGCAATGTCTAAGGGTTTTCCAAATAGAAGGTTTCCCTGAAAAGGGAGTAGGCATAGGTTAGTTTTGATTAATTATCTGCACCCCATGTCCTAAACCAAAGGGCTCTCTTGTCTAAAACTGATAGGCCCATAGCTTTGGATACCAATGCTTCTGTGATGAAATCTGAAGCAAATTTTAAATCCTTGGAAATGTTGTACATGGAACTACGTAAATTCATAATTTATAAAATGTAAATAAAGCAAACCAAAAAAAAAGAGGATGAGGAGATTCAAAAATGGCAGCTCAACCCTTAACAGTGAGATAGGATTGTAAAAAAAATGGTGCCTGGTGCCTCCTTATTTTCCCAGTTGCACAGCAGTTGGTGGTTTAAAATAGGGCAGCTGTTAGTGGTGAGATGAAATGCCAAAGTAGGCCCCCCTCCCCTTACCCCAGGTATCCGGTTGGGACATATTAAATGTGAGTTTTCTCCCCATTTTCTTCCCACCATCCCATGGGCATCAGGTGGTACTAGACAGGAGAGTGGGCATGCCAATTGTCCTCCCACTCATAGGTAGTTGATGTTTACTAAATAATAATGAGGGGGGTAAGTGGGGTGGGGCAGGGGTATGACATTGTCCTTTTTTTTTGTTACTGTGGAGGCTGACTAATGAGAGTTGGCAGCCACCACATACTTAACTCTTGCAATGCTAAATGTTTTCTTTCTTTTTTTTTTTTTCAACTATTTGTCCATTGTCTGCCATCAGGCAAATAGTCCAGATTTTTAAATTGCACAGCTTTCAGTATCTGAATCAAAATTTCAGTAATTCAACCAAGTGGGCTGAAATATGGTGGACATTCAAGTCCATTCAGAGGCTGGATTGCAAAATCCAGATATTTATAAAGATTGTGAACACTTCTCAGATTTTGCAGTCCGAATGCCAGACTGTGGACATATATCTGGTTTATTTTTGGTAACCTGGAGTGAAGTCATTCGGTCATGAAGATTTTAGTAAACAGTGAGTCTCTTTTCTTTCAATAAGGTGGAGACCTATTTTCATTTTATAGTTACATTGTTCAAATTATCCGGACATAGTTTGTTTTCTAGAACTAAGATACCCAAAAAATAAAAAAATATTATTTTAAAATGAAAGCATTTGAAATTGGTCATGTTTACATGTAATTGCAGTAAAGGGATGTTTGAAAAAGTTTAAATTGTGAATACTTTTAATATTTTTTATTCAAAATACAAAGTGATCTATGCAGTCATGGCTGTTACTGGACACATGGATTAATTTATTAAAATTAGATATCTATATATGTAAATGTAAGACTATCTTTGCATAAATCTACATTTCTATAGATTAATATAAAAAAAAATCAAATATAAATTATCTTTTAGTTCTAAAAATGTAATGCCAAGTCTGTTATTTATTTAACCCTCTAAATACGCCACTTGCTGGATTTTTTGCCATCTAAATCCATCCTTTCATCTATTATTGCATTATTCATAGCACATTGTAGATTATACTAGCTTTAGTGTAACTATAATCTTAATTTTATTAATGACAGGAGGCGAATATTTGCTTAACCCCTTAAGGACCGAGGACGGTTCAGGACCGTCATCGGCATTTTTGCATTGCCGACCGAGGACGGTCCTGAACCGTCCTAACGGTCTAATGTACTTACCCGATCGCCGTCGTTCCCCCGGCGGCGATCGGCGGTGCTCCCGTTGTGGGGAGACTGCCTGCAGCCCAGACAGTCTCCCCATGGCGGATTAGGACCCCTGTGGCCATGTGATCGCCCAACAGGGCGACCACATGGTCACAATAGGTGTCCTAGTCTCTGCCTGCAGGGGGACTGTCTGTGCTGACAGGCAGTCTCCCTGCTTAGTGTAAAATCATAAAAAAAATAAAGTTTAAAGTTAATAAATAAAAATAATAATTATATATGTGTATATATATATATGATATATAGACGTATATTATATATATATAATATACGTCTAAATATCATATATATAATGTCATACTAAGTGTATTTTTATATTAATATGTACATATATTAATATAAAAATACACTTATAATTAAATTACACACGTGTATATATATAATATATATAATAACTATATATATTGTATATATATTATTATAAACTACAAATAATAAGTAATTTAAATTAAACTAAAAAAATTAAAAATAATAATAAAAATTTTAAAAAAAATTATATATCTATACGAAATTTTATTCTAACTGTATTTTGATATTAATATATATATATTTATATCAAAATACACTTAGAATGAAATTGTATATATATCTATGTATATATAAATAAATAAAAAGAATACGAACTATTCATATGTCCATATACAAAATTACATAAATAATTATATAAATATACACGTAGACTTCAAATATATAAATATGCATATATATTTAAATTCTACGTGCGTATTTATGTAATATTTTTACATAATTAAGTTATTTTATTGATTGCAATTTAAGGGACCTGCCTGCCAACCCAGGCCGAAAGTCCAGAGAATTTAATTTGCTATCACTGTATTTTACCCTGTAACGTTCTACGACACCCTAAAACCTGTACATGGGGGGTACTGTTTTACTCGGGAGACTTCGCTGAACACAAATATTAGTGATTCAAAACAGTAAAACATATCACAGCGATGATATTGTCAGTGAAAGTGACTTTTTTTTGCATTTTTCACACACAAACAGCACTTTTACTGATGATATAATTGTTGTGATACATTTTCCAGTTTTGAAACACTAATATTTGTGTTCAGCAAAGTCTCCTGAGTATAACAGTACCCCCCATGTACAGGTTTTATAGCGTTTTTGAAAGTTACAGGGTCAAATATATGGGTCATATTTTTACATTGAAAATGGCCAGGTTGGTTACGTTGCCTTTGAGAGCGTATGGTAGCCCAGGAATGAGAATTACCCCCATGATGGCATACCATTTGCAAAAGTAGACAACCCAAGGTATTGCAAATGGGTTATGTCCAGTCTTTTTTAGTAACCACTTAGTCAAAAACACTGGCCAAAATTAGCGTTCAATTTAGTTTTTTACTTTTTTCACACACAAACAAATATGAACGCTAACTTTGGCCAGTGTTTGCGACTAAGTGGCTACTAAAAAAGTCTGGACATACCCCATATTGAATACCCTGGGTTGTCTACTTTAAAAAAAATATTTACATGTGGGGTGTTATTTAGCGATTTATGACAGTTAATAATGTTACAATGTCACTATTGATACATTTTAAAAATATAGGTTTTGAAACCGCAATATCCTACTTGTACCTATAGCCCTATAACATGCAAAAAAATAGCAAAAAGCATGTAAACACTGCGTATTTTTAAACTCAGGACAAAATTTTGAATCTATTTAGCAGTTTTTTTCATTCGCTTTTGTAGACGAGTAAAATATTTTTTACATAAAAGTCAAAAAACATGTATTTTTTTTCAATTTTTCATCATATTTTTTCATTTTTTAAAAATTAAATTAGATGAGATTATATAAATAATGGTATGTAAAGAAAGCCCCTTTTGTCCTGAAAAAAACAATATATAATTTGTATGGGAACAGTAAATGAGAGAGCGGAAAATTACAGCTAAACACAACCACCACAAAAGTGTCAAAAAGATGCCTGGTCGCAAATGTACAACATCGCAAAAAAAGTCCGGTCCTTAAGGGGTTAAGTCTCTCTTTACTTGAACTCCACAGCAGCACATTAACATAGAGAGATAAACACCAAAGACAAAAACATAAGGCATCTATATAAGGCTCCTCCTAAGCCACCATTTCCTCTTTCACGCTGCGACAACATTACGTACACAACAATGCCAGTAAACCAATTAAATGAAAAATATATAACATAACAATGAATCACATCCGGAAGAAAGTTCGGAGAATGGATGTGATCTTGAACTTCATCCTGCAAAGCCGTCGATTCCTTGAACTGCAGTCCAACCATTAAACTGAAACAAAATAAACAGAGTCGAAAAACACTGATTAGTGAACGTAATGTACTGATAAAACATAAATCCAGTACTGACAGTATAAAAGACATGAAATCCATCACTAATCACCGGCAATACAATATACCAGACATCACCCCCAACTTCCCCGTACATAAACCTAGACTACCAAACCTAGCCCAGGCGACCAGACAATTCAACAGAACACAATAGAAAGTACTCCATCCAAACAAGGGGGGGAGGGGGAAACCAAACTGGGTGGGAAATATTCGCCTCCTGTCCTTAATAAAATTAAGATTATAGTTACACTAAAGCTAGTATAATCTACAATTTTATAGCATGACAGGAGGCTTCATATTTGCTGTTTTAACGCTCCGACAGCAAAGCAAAAGAAGCATCGTCTTACGGTCTAAAGTAGAATTGGCGAAAGGTATCCTCACGGGACCAGTCCGCCGAAGCAAAATGTCCTGAAGGGAAGCGCCTGTCATGAAAGCTCCGGAAGCCGCGGCGCCCCTAACCGAATGCGCTCCGAAGGACGCATTCACCCCCGCCAGTGTCATTAGCCATCTTATCCACCGAGCTTGTGGGGTCTGACATATGAAAGCAATAACTGGCCAGAATGAGAAGATCGAAATGGAGCGGTAACCGCTACATAACAAGCCAGTGTCTTCGCTACACAAAGTTTAGGCGAATCCCTGAAGTAAGGATACGACACAACCGTTGAATCCGACTTGGTACGTCTAACCACCTTGAAGGAGACCCCCTCTGGTGAGAACGTGAAAGCGTTGACATCGAAGGCCCAGACATCCGAAACACGCCTGAACGATACACAACAAGAGGGCACATTTAGCCGAAAGCTGGTGAAGGGAAAGGTCCTGGTTATCCGGCCATTCCTAAAGGAACACTAAAACCATACGCACATCCCAGAGGGAGGAATACTTAGGAGGACGTGCCAGCCTCATCCCACGCAGAAGTCTGCATACTAGCGGATCCTGGCCGATGGGAAACCCTAAGATAGCTGACCTAGTCACATTAACCGAGTGGTACGACCGACCCAATTCAAAGAGATGCGACAAGAAATTCAGCACGCTAGTTACAGGGCCTGTAAAGGGATCGATATCCCGTTCCAAGCACCAACGACACCAGGAACCCCATGCTGACAGGTAGCACCTCCTTGTCCCGGGAGCCCAGGAATCCCAGAGGAGGTCTCTAGCCGATTGCGATAACGCCTCGAGATTCCAGGCACCCCTGAAAGAGTCCAGGCCACCAAGAGCAGGTGGCCGTCCCTCACTAGAGGGTGAGGGTTGTCCTGGGAGTCCGCGAGGAGCAATCTAGCGGACGGTAAGAGAAGAGGGTCCCGATAGGAGAGGTCCAGGAGTTCCGGGAACCAAGCTTGACCCTGTCACAGCGGAGTCAGCAACACTAAGGACACACGTTGACATCGAACTTGTAGCAACACCCTGGGGATCATAGCGAACGGAGGAAACGCATACGCTCCCTGCGAAGGCCACACCTAGAGAAAAGCGTCCACCGCTGCGCATGCTGGGTCCCGGAGCCAGCTAAAGTACTTCCAGGTCTGGTGATTCGTCCTGGATGCGAATAGATCCACTGTGAACGGACCCCTCTGACACCTGAGGTCGAGGAAGATGGGCCGAAGGAGTTTCCAGTCGCTGGCATCCCTCCAATGCCTGGAGAACCAGTCCTCTGTCAGGTTCGACTCTCCCGGAAGATACTCCGCTTGTAAAGTGATGTTGCGTTGGAAACAGAAACTGTAAATCTCTTTCGTCACCTCCGATAGTGTTCGAGACCGAGCGCCCCCCAAGCAGTTGATGTATTGTACCGCGGGGACATTGTCCATCCGAAGGAGGATGCAGCAGTCCGACAGGTGGTTTGCCAGGCTCCGAATCGCAAATGAACCCGCAATCAACTCCAGACAATTGATGTGGAATTCCGATTCCTTGTCCGACCATGGGCCCCCCGTGGACCCGGTCGCGCACGTGGCGCCCCAGCCCCAAAGACTCGCATCCGATTCCAGCACGAAGTCCGGGGTAGGTCCGAAGATCGCCTTGCCGTTCCAGGCGGACATATGCAGGAGCCACCAGTGCAGTTCGATTTTCACGTCCGGAGACAGGGAGATCAACTGGTCGTAAGAGGGTCTCTTGTGTAGGAAGTGAGCCTTCAGCCGTTGCATGGCCCTGTACTGCAATGGGCACGGGTAGAGAAACACGTCATCGAGGCAGAGAGGAGACCCACCTGTATCGAGGCAGAGAGGAGACCCACCATGCGAGCCAACATTTGAAGGGGATTCCGGTCTTGCCATAAAATCCGTCTTATCTCCTTCCGAATGGTCGCTATCTTGGCCAGGGGCAGGCGTAGAACGCATTCCTTCGCATCGATTTCGAATCCCAAGAACTCCACCGTCTGGGAAGGCTCCAAAGCCGATTTCTTCAGATTGACCACGAACCCCAGGTGTTCCAATAAGGAGAACGCAGAGCGAGTCTGAGGTCCTCGCAAAAAATCTGCAAGTCGTCCAGATATATTATGCAGCGGAAGCCCTCCGACCTGAAACGGGTGACCACCAGCTTCAGGAGTTTGGTAAAGCACCAAGGAGCCAAGCTGAGGCCGAAGGGAAGGCATGTAAATTGGCATGGAACGCCCTTCCAGACGAAGCGAAGGAATCTGCGACAATCCTCGTCCACCGGGACGGAAAGGTAAGCATCCTTCAGGTCCAGCCTCGTGAACCAGTCTCCCGGCCGGAGAAGGTCCCGAAGAAGATGAATGCCCTCCATCTTGAAGTGGTTGTAGACCACGAAGGTGTTCAATTCCCGTAAATTGATCACCGGGCGGAACTCTCCGGACCAGAAAAATCGAGCTGAAGAAACCCCCCAAATATGGGGCTCGTTGGACTGTACCCTTGGCGAACAGTGCCCGAACTTCCGTATCTACCAAGGACTGTTGGTCCCTTGCAATGATGGGGATAATTGGAGGACCAACCTGCGTTGGAGGGGAATGGAAATCTATGACATAACCCTGCACCGTCCGAAGGACCCATACATCTGAAGATACCTCCCGCCACCTGTCTCTGCAGTGAAACAGTCTGCCCGCATGCAATGTAGGGTGATCGAAAGTGGCAGGAGTTGCACTCACCTGTAGGAAATCTCGCTCGTCCTCTGGCGCGGTATCCACGACCTCTATCCGCCCTCTGAGCATAGGGGGTTCTGGATTGGTATGATGGAAAGAAGGACGGACCACGGGATCTGTGGCGGCCCGAAGACCAGCCGCGGCTGGAGACACGACCCCGCTGTCGTCCAGCCTGTCCAAAAACCCGGGATGATTGCGCCCGAAATACCTTCTTAATGGAAGATTGAGCTTTATCCAGAGAAGTAAACAGATTGATGTGTTTCTGTAGCTCCTTAATGAAAGGTATACGGGCACGGGTAGTACCGGCTCAGTGATAAATGGAGGCAGGAATTTAAATCTCTATAGGTGACATGCAGGGAAATCTTGACAGGGGGCGTGTAGGGTAGAGATGTTACAGGTCCCCAGGTCAGGCCCAGACCAGTGTGGCCAATGTCAGCAAGCAGGGTCGCATGCAGGAAACATGCAGAGGCAATGCATAAACCAATCCCCAATCAGTCCAGGTAGTATGCATGGATAAAGCAGAAGTGGCACAGAATCAATGCAATGATTGTGTTACTGTAGTTAGCAGAGTATCAAACAGCATGCATTTAACTTCTTCATGCATAGCGAGGGGAAACATGCAGAAAGAAAACTTTAATATCAGTAGAAAGCATACTGTAGCCGTAGAGAAGGGCACTGGGAAGAAAGCAACACAAAGTAAAAAAGAGGTCCTGCGCCTTTAACTGCAGGGCGCACATGCGGCAGGAAGAGCTGCTAGCCGCGCACCCCCGGACCCGACCATGCGGTCACGGGGGAAGGGCGCACAGAAGCCGAAGCCAAGAGGCAACAGAGAAGCTCCCTGATCCCTCCCCACGCCGCCCGAGAAAAGAATGCGAGCAGGGACGTGGGAGGGACAGTAGAGCGACAGGGGAGCAGGAAGAGGGTTCCCGCCCAGCGCCGAAAGACGGCGGGTGGGAACCAGCACGTGGGGCCGCCGGATTCTTACTCTGCGGTCCCGACGGTCGGCACGGGAGGCAGTCGGGTGACCGCTTCCCGGTGACCGGCAAACAAAAAAGGCAGAATAAAACGAAAATAAAGGGACAGAAGGCGCAATAGAGCCTCAAAATACCAACTAAATAGGAGAAAGCAAAGCAAAAAATGGCAGGCAGATAGCCAGAACTGCCAAAGAGGAGGAAACAAAACACCAGAGAATAGAATTAACAGAAATAAATAACTGTAATGAAAACACAGTATTAACACTCCAAGGATATAGTAATAAAACACACAGCCACCCATATAAAACAGGAGGCAGTGGTACTCTGACCTGTACTGTCTGCGGAGCAGCAAAGAAAGAGGAAATGGTGGCTTAGGAGGAGCCTTATATTTTTGCCTTATGTTTTTGTCTTTGGTGTTTATCTCTCTATGTTAATGTGCTGCTGTGGAGTTCAAGTAAAGAGAGACTTAACCCGTTAAGGACCAAACTTCTGGAATAAAAGGGAATCATGACATGTCACACATGTCATGTGTCATTAAGGGGTTAAGCAAATATGAAGCCTCCTGTCATGCTATAAAATTCTAAATTTATTACATAAAGGAATATCTGTGTTTAATACTTTTCACAATGCATCTGTGGGGAAAAAAAAGCTGTAGTTGATAACATTTTGCACATGGCCAATGTGAATAATGACATATTATGTAGCATATCACGATTACTGCTGTATTCCTCTGTAATGTACACCCATTGTTTTCATGAATAACAACTCCCATAAATTATTCCATGAAATGACACATGCTAGGGACAGTCCAATCCATTAAATTTACACTTAGTCTTTGGGTAAGAACAGTGCAGCCTAGGTACAAAAAAAACTTAAAGTTAAATACAACTGTATATCTGTGATATACATACTTGTGGTTTTGTTTTTGTTTATTTAACATTATAAATTTTTTTTCTTTAGGAATTTAATACTTCTGTTGCTAGCCTTTTAACTTTTTATTGCATTTTCATGTAAAATGTATTTATTTGTCAATTAGCTACAAAGAGATATGTATTTTTAAAGGGATAGTCTAGACACCACAACCAGTAAGATTGTAAGCTCACAGGCTATCTAGCTAAGCACTTTGTATAAAAGAGCTTAAATGACCACTATAGGCACCCAGACCACTTCAGCTCAATGCTGTGCTATGTTTACACTGAGGGTTAATCCAGCCTCTAGTGGCTGTCTCCCTGTCAAAAGCTAGAAGTCGCTTTTGCGATCCTCAATGCGAAAATCGTATTAAGGACATGCTGACGTCCATAGGTAAGCATTGAGTAATGGTTTCCTATGGGTGGTTTGAATGCAGGTGCGGCTCTGGCCGTGCATACGCTTTTGGAGCTGACGTCGGCAGGGGGAGGAGCCCGGCGCTGGATTAAGGTAAGTGACGGGGGGCCCTGAGGGAGGGGCAGACCTAATAACCCTATAGTGCCAGGAAAGTGAGTTTGTTTTCCTGACACTATAGTGCTCCTTTAAATGGCTAGATCTCAGCTTACGGGCAGGGCGCTCTCTACCTTTTGTATTTGTCTGTGTATATTTTATGTCCTCCACTAATTGTGCAGCGCTGCAGAATCTGTTGGCGCTTTATAAATAGCAGTAATAAATAAATAAAAAATACAGCACACAGTGTACTGTAGTGGATAAGGTGGTTAGAGTATCCATTATTACTATTGGCATTTATATAGCACCAACTTATTCCACAGTGCAATATTATAAAGTTGGAGATTTAACAATAAATGAGACAATTGCAAAATGTTACAGGAACAATAGGCCGATGATGACCCTTATCAAACAAGCATACTATCATGCATCCTCTTTATTTGACTGAGGAAAATCTTTCAGGTAAAGGTGAGAGGCTGACTTTTACCAAGGGTGATTATGAAGCCCAACAGTTTTATAAGCTGTATACATTAAAAAGCATTATTGATTACACATACATGCTTATATATGCATGGATTTTTTTTTTCATTATTACTGTGTAGCACGAAAAGAGACACCAATTATCAGAGTGTTCGAGAACCAGAAAATCCAAGCTGACAAATTAACTTTATATACCCTTGATTCAAACCAAAAATATGTAAAAAGAAGAAATCTGGAGTCCTTGTAACACGCGCTGACATTGATTAGTGTGTGTGTTTTTGGGTAGCATTCCTTCAGCTATGGAAATGTACAGCAGACTTTAGTTCTGAAAGTACGCTTCAGACATTTACCAAGTTCACAGTGTCATTCCAAAGCAAGGTTATGAATGCGCGCCAGCTCATGAATCATTAGTTCCCTACTGCAAGGAGTGTAGTATATCTGTGCATGCTGTATTATAAAAATTGGAAATGCATATCTTTTTGACTTTACAAAAAACCTTATATGCAGCTTTAAAGGACCACTCTACACCCCAAAAGCACTTCAGCTTGCTGAAATTCTTTATCGGTGAGGAGTGCCCTCATTTAACCCCAGTTTATAAAAGTGCTGATTTCTATGAGAAATCAGCCCTTTTATAAATTAACTAGGAATCTCCCCCATGGCTATCAAACAGTAAGGGAGAATTTCTTCTTACTTCCGTTAGCTCCCTTGAGCTAATGGAAGTGCCAGGCACACTACTTAACTATGTGCTTGCCTCAAACTCTCTCCCGTGTACGAAAATGCACGTGTGCACGTCACAATGCGCTAGTGTGCATGAGCCGGCACACGTGCACACATGGGACCAAGTCAGAGGCTTCTCAATGAGAATACAGAATACCATAAAAAGATAATTCAGTGCTTAAGTAAAATAATTACAGTCCAATGGCTGTTAAATCCCCAAATGCGGAGTCTCTCCCTTCCGATTAAAAGCTGGATAAAAAACACGAGGTAGGTGCAGTGCCTAAATAGTAATAATAGGGGTATAAAAGGAAAAAGGGAGATATAACAGTGTAGTATTTAAAACTTTGGTTGGAGTAAGTAAAAAAAAAATGGCCACACTTTTATGGAGCTTAGATACAGCTCCAACTTATGCGCCTGGGCGAAATGATCCTTGCCTAAGGATTACGTGCAGGGTTGATTCTTCGTATTGTGGTAGTTGTGGGAGGTATCCTCGTAGAAATAAAAATATAAAAGAAACATATATGGTGTAATATGTTGGGCTATGGAGCAAGAGTAGGTATAGATAAAAATGTGCACTCACATGTTATGGAGCCGTAGATATGGCTCCAAGGATAGCATGTGAAGTGGTATGATCCCCACTCAAGGTGCAAATAGCTATTCTCTGTGGATATATATATATATATATATATATATATATATATATATATATATATATATATGGGAGGAAACAAATAAAACCAAAATAGTGTACACCGTAATATGTTGTGCAAAACACAAAAAAAGCTAAAAGAGCAAAATGTGGTATGCTCAATCCAGTGTGCTTAGGTGGTATTGTCCACATCAAGGATATTGTCCACAAGATCCAGCAGCAGCAACAGCAATAGGTCCAATAAAAAAGTACTTTAATATAAAAAACTGTAAAAACAGTAGCAAGATAAAAAAAAAGTATAGAAATACACGTAACACATTTCACCATATAATGACTTTCTCAAAATTGTTTACAGAAGGAAGGACCAGAGCTGATTTAAATAGGTTTTTTTCAATTTGAAATTTGTAAACAAACAGGTTGGGGGGGACGGGTACAGAAAAGAGGTGGGGGAGGGGGGGGATTACAGCAGATAATCAAACAGTACATAGTACATTGTGGGTATCCCTACTTATGTTTTGCAGTATTAATAATAATGCAATATTTAATAGATCTAAGGAAGGGACCCACCAACATTTCTTACAACAAGGGTGGCAAAGATTAGTTTTTATACAGACATTGTTATGGTGTGGAAAGCATATATTTTACATGAGTGGTACTCTGGTGTACAGAGTGGACCAATCTCCATGTGTCCCAGGCATTCCATGTTACTAAGGTTGTCCGGAATGGGGGCCACAGTTTACTAAAGTTACGTTCGTAGGTCATCTACGTCAAGGATTAGCGACATGGATGGGCATTGTGTAGACTTCCATGCTCTAGCTATATAGTTTTGGGCTGACAGTAGTATGTGGTAAATAAGTTTCCATTTATATTTGGGTATCCTTTTTGGGAGGAGCATGGATACATAGGTCTGAGGGTTAAGGGGTAGTTTGAGTTCAGCCGTGGTTTCAAGGAGGTTTTGGACAGAGGTCCAAAAGGGTCTAATGGACGGATATTGCCAGATATAGTAAGCCGTCGCTTTTTCTATTCCGCATCTCCAGCAGGTGGGGGGGAAGGTATCTGGGTAGATCCTGTGGAGGCGTGTCAGCACCATGTATCACCTATATATTACTTTTCTATGTTGTTCTAACAGTGTGGCGCTTGAGATGCTGTTTGTACTCATTCCATACCCTGATGTGGTTCCCTGTATATCATTCTGTTGCATTTTTGGTGAAGAGTAGGCCTAGAAATGTAATGTTATCTTTCCTCCAGTCAAAGGGGTAGCGTTCACGGAGGATAAACATGTCCACTTGCGGTATACCTATGCTTAATGCTTGGGTTTTAGAGGCATTTAGGGAGTAGTTTGATTGTTTCCCATATTCCTGTATGAGGTTCATAATATGGGGTAGAGATGTTGTCGGGTGGGTCATGTATAGCAGAATATCATCCGCGAATGCGCTGATCTTAACCTCCCTTCCCCCAACTAGGAAACCTTGAATGCTAGGGTGAGCATGTATTGCAGCGAACAAGGGCTCTAATGCCAGCACATATAATAGGGGGGACAGCGGGCACCGCTGTCTAGTCCCGTTGGTGATCTCGAAGGGGTCAGAGAGGAACCTAGCTTGCATGACTCAAGCCGTGGGAGCAGAGTACAGGGCAAAGATTTGGGTTACAACTTGCTGGGGGAATCCATATTTGGTCAGGGCGTGCTTTAGGAAGGGCCAACCGAGGCGGTCAAACACCTTTTCCGCATCCAGTGCTAGGAGTAGACCCTCCCGGTTGGCCTTCTGGAGCTGTTCAAATATAAGTGAAAGATTGCGGGTATTGTCTGATCCCTGGCTCCTTTTAACAAACACGGTTTGATCGCTAGTTATCAGGTTCGGTAGGAATGGGCTCAGTCTATTAGTCAAAATTTTCGCATATCATTTTGTGTCTGTATTGAGGAGGGAGATCAGACGGAAATTTTTACAGTCATGAGCGGATTTACCTGGTTTGGGAATTGTGATAATTGTGGCTTGGAGCACCTCAGGTGGAAGGGAGCCTGAAGTGGTGGCCTTGAGGTACACCCTCAGCAAATGGAGGGCTAGTACTTCTGCATAGGTCTTATAATAGGTGTTTGTGAGGCCGTCTGCTCCTGGGGACTTAGCTGGGGTACTTATTTAATGGCTGCTAGGACCTCTGCAAGCATTATAGATTTTTGGAGCTCCTCTACTTTGGTTTGGGTGAGTTGTGGTAACTGAACTTGGGATAGATATTGGGAGATACTCTCATCATCTGGGTTGTGTGTATTGTCATTCAGACGTAGGTTATATAGTTTAGAGTAGAAGCGTGCGAAAACTTGGCTAATGTCTTCGGGATTTATGTGTTTTCCGCCCTTGCCATCTAAGATATGTGCTATTTTGTGCACTCTGTATTTGGTACTAACGATACCACCACCAACAACAACAATCTAACTAACTAACAATAACAACTAAATCTTATAAAGTCACCAGATCCCACTCACAGTTCACCATGTTCACCATGATACAAATTGGCCCATGTCTGCTCACGTGTCTGCTCAGTAGCACAGCCAAGAAGGAACAGGGAGGAATGGCAATAGTGGGAAGTTATCTCTTTCCTGACTTGTAAATGTATTGAATTACCTAATTACCATATCAAAGGGTAAAGCTTATACTCCTGTAAGAAAGGCATACATGAGCTTGGTCACATGACCCCTGGTCAACACATTAGTTTGATGACAAAATGTCACCACACCAAGTCACGCCAAGGGATCCTTGGTCGCAAGGTGTGGGGGGCATGATGATGAGCGTTGTTGGGAATAACGGTCATCTGTGGCGCTTAGGGCTATCTGGGCCATATGGATCCTCTAAATGCCTCTGAGCGTCTGGGGTGGTAGCCTGGATGCACGGACTATCCCGCAAAATGGGAGACGTCTGTCTAGAGGCCTCATCCATCCCCAGAGATACTAACATAGGTGATTGGAAAGTTAAACACATAAACAGCATTGATGTATATATATAAAAAAAAAAAAACAGTGCTCAACCTCTAATAAACACTTAACTTTGAGGTAAAGGTATTCCTAACCTCAGCCAGGTCTGCAGTGGAGTAACGTGGGTTAGTGGGCTCTGCAGCCCTCAAGTGAGAGTCCAGTCCGTGGACATCCTAGGATTTTTTGCGGACCTCTCTTTCCCCCGGCATACGACACTGACAAACCCCAGCTTCCGAGCTTTGCCTTGCCTGCCAGCGAGTTCACTCTGTGGATAGCGTCTTTGTAGTGGAGCAGTAATTTTGCCCATCTGTATGCAATTCCTTGTGCTTGCAGTGTGGTCGTGAGTGGGGCCATGCTTTTGCGGAGCTGAAGGGTAGCTGCGGAGAGGTCTGACAAGATTTTGTGGTCTTGGTATGGCATTTCCGTGGAGCGAGAGGCCCGAACTATTCTCTTTTTTGCCTGAAACAAAAGTATCCAGACGATGACATCTCTAGTGGCATTGGTAGGTAAGTGCTTAGGTCTCCGAAGTCTGTGTGCTCGATCTATAAGGAGCTGGTCCGGATGAATCTTCGATGTAAGGGCTTGGAAGAAGTCAAGGAGGTAGGTATTGAGGGCCGGGTTCAGGACCATTTCTGGGATACCGCGGATCCTCAAATTATTCCTTCTCGAACTGTCCTCCATGTCGGTTAGTTTCAGCTTATGGACGTGCAGAATTGAGTCTATGTCTTGGAGTTTATTAGCTAGGCTGTTGTGGGCCTTTGCAAATTCATCCATCTTCTTTTCCACATGTGCTGTGCGTTGGCCCACCTCGAGGAGCTCTTTCTGCAGGTGGCAGTTAAAGCGTGAATCTGTGTAGTCAGGTTACGCTGAATATTCTCAGTAATTTCCACCATAATTTGTCGCATGTTTGCCGTTGTGAGGGGCTTTCATCTGGTCTTAACTCTGGAGAGGCTAGGGACAAGGGCAGTCCCTCTCCTGAGCGTAGGTCGCCGCCATCTTTGGACGGGCTGCAGCCTTCTCGCAGTGTTGATGCGGAGGTTCTGGCAAGAAAAAATGATGCTCTTTCGGCCTTGGCCGCCTTGTTTTTTTGTCTCTGTGACATATTGGAGCTATAGCTTGCTGCTTGATGACGTTATCGTTTCTTAGACCATTTATTTTTAGCCCTATAGGACCCGAAACTCAGGAGCTTCACCAACGTGCGTCCATTCAGTTCAGGTGTCAGGCCACTCCCCATTTTTATTATATTTTATTATATTCTATATTGCCACCTCTCGAGTATAACTATTTTTAGCACTTCTATTATTATTATTATCATCATTTTTATGCATTATCTTTTTTATGTATTGTTATATTTATGCATTATTTATTTTTCTTTTTTATGTCCATATCTCTGTGGTTTTATTTCATAAGGTTTACTGGCTCATGACCTTTTGGTGCCCTCTACTAAGAACTTCCACCATTTTGTTGGCTCCCTCCCAGGCGCCATTTTGTTGGAAAGGGTGCGCCTGAAAAAGTACTTTATATGAGTAGATAATAAAATATAGTCCAAGTAACTTAACACTAGTCCAGTATAGTGTAATCCACAGCAGTAGGGAGAGTTTTTGTGGAACAGCAGATAAGATGGATAGTCACAAGTGTAGGCTTTTAGTCCAATGGAACATGTGAGGAAGAAACAAAAAGAAAGGCCTCCAATGGTACAGAATATAGATGCACTTAGATATTGGGATTATAATAATAAGGAACTACTCACACTATCCAGAGCTTAAATTCAGCTCTGGTATGGAATGCGTGAAAATGATCCCCACTCAAGGATATATGGAGTACTTCCGGTTATTAGATGTATATGACAGTACAGTAGTCCAAAAGCAGAGTGGTCCAACCCAGAATAAAAGGTATACAATATAGTGCTCACTGTATCTTTTAAAGTAAAAAGATAAAAGTATGAAATATACTCACAGTATATTGAGCAGGCTCAATGTATAGCTTATGGGTGGTATAATCCCCACCTACAGATTCTTTGTGCTTCTGTCTCTTGCTCTCTCCTAAAGGGCAGCACTCTACTCTCTCCTCCAGCCCTGCTTCACTCCCACCTTATAGTGGTCCTTTAAGTATTATGCATTTGTCTTAATTCCTAATATATTACCTTTGTGAGTACTTATGGTGATGTCCCCCTTTAATGATTTTTACTAATGAGATCAATTGCAACATTTCTATAATTTCTATTATTTAGGGGGGAAAACCATTTACTTGACTACATTTCCTTCATTAATTTTATAGCCTGATTTTTCCTTTTTATAATTTTTTCCTTTTATTAATTTTATTTGTGAAAAATGTTGTCTAAAAACAATTTGCCATTACATTGCCCATTTAACGCTTACATACCTTAATTGCTTGAATTCACTATCTTACATCATTATTTACATGGTTCTTGTAACACTGATTTTCATATTTCCATCAATTAGTTTTTCTTAATTGTGTACATTGGAAACAATAAGCTTCTACCATCTGATCTATATTAACTAACATTTCCATGCAGATTTGAATGTGCCATCATTTTCTTTTTTCTATTTAAAGTAGACCACTTGGTGGTCTTGTTTGGTTTGGTTTAGTTCTTTTGCTATAATTTATATATATATTTTAATTGATTTTACTTTTTATGTTAATATATTTTTTGTTTTTGCATACATTGCAACTGATCATCTGATTTATATATATATTTTATACATTCAAATGCCATTATCTTATTTTTTAACTTCCTATTTACCCTGTTAAGTCACATTTTGGTTTGTTTCCTTTGCATTGCATGCCTAACATATATGTGTAACCAGGGCCGGTGCAAGGACTTCTGTCTACACAGGCGAAGACAAATTTTGCTGCCCCCAAAATTTATCTTCACCTGTCTGTCTAATATTCCCACTTTTGCCCCTCTTACCCATTCTTTTGTCCCTTTTGTGCATCTTACCACCCTTTTCTCTTGTTTTCCCTTTTTGTATATTGTATCCCCTGTTTGGCATTCTTTTTTATGTGTTTTGTGTCTTCATCCCACTTTTCTTTACCCCCTTGCGTCACACACTTACTTGCTCATACACACACACACACACACACACACACACTGACCATTACACACATACTGCTCACACACACACACTGCTTATACACACACACAGCCTCTTACACACTTGCACTGCTAATACACACTCACTGGCTCTAACAGACACACACAAACAGTCTCTTACACACACTGCTAATACACACTTACTGGCTGTAACACACACACAGTCTCTCTCACACGCACAGTCTCTCTCACACGCACAGTCTCTTACACACACTAACTCTTACACACACACACGCACACACTGGCTCTAACACACACACACACACACTAACTCTTACATACACACTGGCTCTAACACACACACACACTGGCTCTAACACACACACTAACTCTTACACATACACACACACTAACTCTTACACACATACACTAACTCTTACACACACATACACACACACACTAACTCTTACACACACATACACACTAACTCTTACACACACACACTGGCTCTAACACATACACACACACAGACTTACTGTTTCTTATAGTTGCCAAACAGAGGTCCCGCTGCACTGTTGTAGCGTTCCTCCTCTCTCCACAGCAGTTGGCCACCGGGATATGATGTCACATATCCCAGCAGCCTGTAGCTCAGGACGAGATTCGCCGCGGTCGCTCCTTGGTGCTCCGCCCCCCTCCCTCAGTGGCTGCACGTTTCCCAGCCAGCTGAGCAGATTGCTGCAGAAATTGACCGGCGGGAGCAGAGTTCTCCGTGCTCCCGCCGGTCACTTGGCCATTTTTGCGCCCCTCGGGTCCGTGCGCCCTAAGGCGGCCGCTTGTGCCGCCTTATGGTAGCGCCGGCCCTGTGTGTAACGGATCCCCTATACTTTGACTGAGTATATCCGCTGTAGTTCTCCCAAATCCCAAGTATAGCAGGGATTAAAGCTCTGAGCTACCCAAACATCATCCTAGACTTGATGAAGGGTACTACAGTAATGTTTTATTCTGGCCAGGTTGCCTGCTTTTATACACAAGAGGGATACAGTCAAACATGCCCATAACACTCCCACAACATGCCCAGAACACTCCCACAACATGCCCATGAATTTCTTAATCAGCATGACTGTGCATAAAAACATAAAATATAAAAAATACATAAAAACACATATAATACATAGAGGAACTCCCACAAATATTATATTGTTAGATAACTCTGATCTGAGCGCCCAAGTACTCCAAATAGCACTCAGATCCATGCAGTATAGGGGAAACGCCACCATGTTACAGTTTTGACCGGCCGCACACATGGTCCTATGCCTAAAACAGTTCCAGGTCATTTGGTGCTTTTGCCAGTCAACTTTCGAGAGCTCCTGTGGCCTCAATATGGGGTGCTCTGGCTGGCTCTTATGTAGCATTTGTTCCCCTTAATCTCGGGCACCTTCCCTCCAAAAAGCGCTCTCCTGGCGGATTTCAAAGTGGTTCAAAACTGTGAACCAAGTTGTCCGGGAACTGCACGGTCACCTCATGCTGAATATAGTTCCATAACATTCGTGGCTATGTCCCGCTGAGGTGACCTGGAACCCACAAAGTCCTAATGCCAAAATTAGTTCCATAGCGGTCATGGCTAAGTACCACTGGGACTATTTGTGGGTTTGGTTCACGTGAATGACCGCCAGAGAGACAGATTTCGGTTCCATTCTCATAAAGGGAAAGTGCCGAACCAGGGGCACCCAGGGCAAGCTGTTACAAAGCGGTTGGGGAGATTTAACTTCCGAACAGAGTTTTTGTATAAGGCCCATAGTCGGTGGGCAGGAGGCCTGCTTCTACACTCCTCCATGAATTTGTGGGAAATGTCCAGGGCAAGGAGCATTTGTCACAATATGGATATGCATGTGTTCCATAACTTTATTCCACTCTTTACATGGCTCTAAAGCATCAGCCATAATAACTTCAACAATCCACATTAATTCAACCCATACTGTAAAGATAAAATTTCCTATCTCTTCTCTTTTCAAATGATGGTACAAGGACAGAATTTTTTTAAAGAGATCCAAGTATTGACTTTGAATACTTTTGAATAAATCAACTATAGACAATCAAATGTATCTTATAATGTAAAAAAAAAAAAAATCTCGGTACACATTATTTCGTTTCTTTGAAGTGCAATATTATATTGTTCTAATCTAATAATTTTATTTCTGGAAACTTTCCAATCCAGGGTATATGTTTTATGTTCTTTCCTATACCGATGGATGTATATACAGACAAAGAGATATTTTCTTCCAGAGCATAAGTACTAGAACACTTTTTTGAGGCCTGCTTTCTAAAAGCACTTTACATAACTTGATTCGCATAGCGTTTTTTATACTGTAATTATGTGTAAAAATAGCATGACTATTTGCTATAGAAATTTAACCACCATTAGCAGGTTGGTTGATATTTCATTTGGGCTTATTTCTACACTGAGTGGCAGTATTTTTTTTCCTTGTAAATATCTTCATATTTCACAGCCAATAATGCATTCTTTACTATCAAAAAAAATTAAAATAAATTATGATATAAAGGGAAATGTATTCCTACTTACCGTAGATTATTTTCCTGGTCATAGGCCATGGCAGCACAACGATGGGTAGCTCCTCCCTATCTCTAATTAGACAGGAGCCTAACTAAAACAGAAGGTATAAGTAACCCCCTCCTACCCCTCCCACCCTCAGTCCTGTTTCCAGCAATATCCCAGGGCAGGAACTTTGTGCTGCAATGGCCTCTGACCAGGAAAAGAAAATTACGGTAAGTAGGAATACATTTTTATTTTTTTTGGCCATATGCATGGCAGCACAAGCAATAACCAAGGGAGGGAAGAAATACACAAGATTCCAAAATATGAATGCAAATTGACAACACACACCTCATAAGGACATTGGAAATGAAAAACTGATTGCCCACTATTGACACATTATCAAATTGGCCAACTCAAATGTATTAAAAACAATGTCTGAAAACTATTGGTTGAGGACTAAGCAGCCATTTACCTATAAAGTTTCAGGGAAACTTGGCCACTGACACTCAAGAGAGAGAAATGACTCTAGTGGAGAGCAAACAGATGTTCAGGTACTGTAACAACTAGGGCTTAGTAGACTAAAAATAGCCAAGACTCTCAATCTGCTGATGGCTTATATAGAGGCTTGAAGACCTTTTCTATTACATTAGTAAAGATAAACAGACTATCAGACAGAAGAAAGCCAGATAGTGGATCTGTAGAAATAGATCTTAAGACATCTATCAATGTGTCTTATTTGTTTGCAATTGTTCAGCTTTTGCTTTTGATACGTATTTAGGACAGTAGGAGAAAGTTTAATTACTGACTCTACTTCCAAATCAATAGGCTTTAGATATATTGTGGAAGGCAGTAAAAGGTTCTATTCAGAACTTAATATTAACCAGTTGTGGAGAGATAGTCTCATGGTTAAGAGGGGTGGAGATTTCAGAACCCTTAAAAAAACAGGGAAGAATTCCACGTGGAGCAATGGCTAATCAAAGGATCATATAAATACAGAGAGATCAGAGAGTGCCGAGACATGTACCTCTGAAGTGATGTGGCTAATTCCCAGATGAGTCCTGGATGGAAGAACTTGAAACCTCCTTGGTAGAATTAATTTGAATGATCACTTTATTAGAAGCAGAGCAGGAAAAAAGGCATCCCAACTCTGTAAAGGTAGCTGAGGATATAAGTATTACATGGCCTTCAGAAGGGTGTTAATTACTGCAGTTAAAACCACTTATATTTAATCCCTTCTTTACAATATCAAAACCTTCAGAAAGAGGAAATTAGCACTGGACTTGATGGAATAGGGAAGAACTCTTTTAGGGGATCCCATGGAAGTACTGAAGAAGATAAGATTGATATTGGCTCTTGTAACCTATGCAGAAGAGAAGTGCCCTTTGTACATATTCAATTTTGGAGAAAGGTCCGACAACCCCAGTGGATGGTATTCATAGTTATTACTGTCCAAGGGATTTCTATAGTAAAGTTAACCTTCTCCCTTGTGCCATCTTATCAGACCTATGGTGGAAGTAATGGATCAAAGCTCTCTTTGTTGAGGTAATATGACAGTCAACATCCTTTACTTACTTGATAAGTCTTACTGCACTTTTTGAAGAAAGCTGTACCATGCCTTGGACTGTGTTGGACTGTGTTTCCAGCTATACCCTGAACTGGGAAGAGCAAGGTGACTTCAGCAGACATTAATCTTTCACCATGAAGTTGTAAAAATAAGTGTCCTTCCACTGCAATCTGAGAAACATCTGGTGATGTGGGGCAATGGATACATTGGAATAAGCATCCTGCAAATAGATAGATATCATCCAATGTACTAGGAAAACTACCTTTATGATGAAGAATGTTCAAGAATCCTGTAAACTAGAATGGATTTCCATCCAACAGTTAGAAACAGAATGCTTGTGTTCTAGCTCCTTTAAACATTTCTCACAATAGCTCCCTCTAATTGAAGGGAAGCCATGAAATTAAAGGACCACTATTGTCACCCAGATCACTTCAGCTCAATGAAGTGGTCTGGATGCCAGGTCCCCCAGGTTTTAACCCTGCAGCTGTAAACATAGCAGTTTCAGAGAAACTGCTATGTTTACATTGCAGGATTAATCCAGCCTCTAGTGTCTGTCTTCCTGACAGCCGCTAGAGGCGCTTCTGCGAAGCTCAATGCAAAAATCGCAATGAGCACGCAGAATGTCCTTCAGAAAGCAATGAGAAATGCTTTCCTTTGGGTGCTTTTAATGCGCGCGGCCCTGGCCGCGCATGCGCATTCGGTTCCACTCGGGAGCTGACGTCGGAGCCTGGCGCTGGATAAAGGTAAGTGGCCCTGAGGGCGGGGGGCCCTGAGGGTGGGGGGACCCTAAGGATTATATAGTGCCAAGAAAACAAGTTTTTTTCCTGACACTATAGTGATCCTTTAACAAAGCATCTCTTTTACCTTTTCTCTTCTTCTGGTAGAATAATGACCACTTCTCAAGGTTGAGATCTACATGTGTGAGAGTGTGTATGTGTGTGTCTCTGTATGCTGGATATAGGCATTCATGCATATCCTGTAACTCTTCAATGGGAATGCATACATTCTTAATATAAGTAATTATTTATTTTTTATTCTCCCCTTCTAGCACCATCTTCTGCACTGTTTGCTTCCCCCCTCCCCCCCCCCCCCCCCCTCTCCCCCTCACTCTGTGATCTTCACACAAGATATTTACGACCCTCTGGGAGAATGGTGTCTATTTTCTATGAAACCTGTGTTTTGCCTGCACATGCCGCTTTATTCACTGTATCACAACTCAACTTTGAATTCTATGTGTCGTCTTGCTCAGAAATGCTTTAGACTTGAGAAAGGGAGGTTCTGCCGAAAGCTTGTCATTACAAAATCCTGTTAGCCCAATAAAAAAGGTATTACAAGATACAAATTGTATCTTTTTTTTTTGTTTTTACATCTATCTATTATATATCATTAAGGAAACTGATCTTAGGGCAGCATTGATGGCAAAGCCTGCCCTGGGTAAACATTTAGCTAATTTGTTTGCCAGAACCTTTTTGCTGTAAAGATATTTGTTGTTCTTACATTGGGCTTAAAGTGTGAACTCTGCAGTCTGCATCCTTACCTGTAAATCTAGAATTTTGTGCTGACTTCTTTATCCAAAATTACATCCCTGAAAATGACAGCTCCTCAGTAAGATGAGACTAAGTGTGTTACTACGTATTCATTTCTGTCAAAAAATTATATTCAATTAAAAAAGTAAAGCATAGCCTCATTTTTCTAGCCCTATATGTACAATACTTTTTTGATTCTACTTGTACATTCACTGGAGATTACGCCTTACAAACATAATTTTGTGATTGTTATAACTGTATATATTTCAAAACATGTTGCAATATGCATGACGTATAACAATTTATTAGACAACCTGTGTGTTCCGTGATTAGTGTATTGGTAATATATATGTCTCTCTGCAGATCATTGCATTTGATGAGCTACGGACAGACTTTAAAAACCCAATAGAACAGGGAAATCCCTCCAGAGCGGTAAGTGTTTTTGAACATCTTATCTTCCCCCTATTCATCTCTATGTTGCAGTGTCTCACCCAGTCTGGGTACAGGGTGGACAAGGTTGAGTCATAGATTTTCACTAACTTGTTCATGTCTCTCTGCGTGTTTTGTCCTATGTCTTCTCTCTTTCCCTCATTCTTTCACATGCCTTCCTATTGTTCCCTCTTTGATCAATTCTGATTTTCTGAGTTTTATTTTTTCTATTTTCTTCTCTTTGGCTTCATTTTTTTCAAATTCCACAACCAAATTTTTTTGTCACATGTCAATATTTAACTACCCTGCCTGATTTTGCTGTTTCCTCTCATTTTGTCTTTCAAATTTCCCCTCCTTCAATGCTTTATTTATGTAATTTTCTTGTAATTTCTTTTGTCCACATCCATGATCTCTTCATTCTCCTAACTATACCGCTCCACTTTCTACATCGCTTCTCTCTCTCTCTCTTTCTATTTCTCTCTCTCTCTCTCTCTCGCCCTTTCTGCAGAGAGAGAGGGTTAAGAACGTGGAGCGGATTTGCTGCTTACTCAGAAAGGTCAGCGACACAACCTGTGTGTTATTGTATGTAATTCATTGTAGACTTATTGTTGTGTGTAGACGATATAAAACTTTGTTTATTATTTACTGTGTAAATTGTTTTCAGCCATGCATTATTATTAAAAAAAAAACAGGCTGAAGGGTCCATGTATGCTATATTAAATATTCAACATTCTATCCTGATTAGGGTTGTCACTTTGCCACTTTATTCAGGATATTTGTGAATTCTATATACAGCGGGAGAGGGATTATATATGCTACCTGGCAGTATATGGAATTCATGTTCTTCTGGTTAAAACAGTGAATAAGTCACTCTGTGTTCTTGCCTTGATTTTTAATTGATTTCATACCAAATGTATATAAATTCCACATACTGTCAGGGAGTGCTTTTGAGATTCTGCCCAGCAGAATCTGGTCCCAACAAAAATGGTGAAGAGGTAACATAGTTGAAACATGCATCCAGTGTGTGGATCTCTAGTTGTATTGTATTTATATTTTGTCACCATAAGCATGCATAAGGAGTGTTTCACATGTATTTATTTGTCGGTCTCTGTGGGCCATTTTGAATAAGTTTGGGTTACAATACTATGCGTTTAAAGCATGCTACTTTGTATTATGTAACTCTTGTTTTTTAAAATTCTTTTTTCAAAAACAAGAAACAAACAATCATAGGCATATGTTCCAGACTATGAGACTAACAGCCGATCAATTACTTCTATACAAATTATAACAATAGATAAAAGAAAAAAGTATGTGAGCATATGTCTTAGAGGCACAGAGAAGAAAAATAATACTTAATAATCTTCATTCTGGTTTATACCGAATTTTTCTACATTAGTAAAAAGTAACATTTACATTAGTCATTGGTAAGTTTCTACAGGTGCCCTTTAGGATTTCAGTGTAATGCAATATAGCTAACATTTTTTTCTTATAGTATGTATAGGGAATTAGCTGTTGTAAAAAGAAGCACTCCAATCACCATAACCACTGTAGCACACTGTAGTGGTTATGGTGCCAGGAGTGCCCAGGACTCTCCCCAGTGTAGGCAGTCGCACTATTTGGTAACAGTTTGACAACTAACCTGAGGTCCACTGTGTGCAAGCCATCTCCTCCATGTGAGTCAGTCAAGGGCCGGCTGTCAGTGTAGGACTCAGCTGGAGCCGTCAGCCACTGAAGGTCTGGCTCGCAATGCACAAAGTGACCTGTGTTGGGTGGGCCACAGGTAAGTTGTCAACTTTTAGGGGCACTAGACATGTGCATATGGAAAAAATTTAATACCGAAATTTGTTTAGTTAAATATCAATTTGGAACAACTCAATATTCAGATGTCCATTATTCCCTATAAGTTCTGTTTAGAAGATGACTCCTCTAATTTTGTTCCTGATAGGGTGTTGTTTACTTGATGGCTCCCCTAATTTAGTACCCCGATATGGGATTCCCCTGCTCAGGATACCAAATTAGGTGCTATTTAGTAGGTGGCGTCCCTTATTTGCTACACCGATATGGGAGATTGCTTATTTAAGGTTATCAAATTATATTGCTGTTAAGTTGATTTTTAAAAAAAAAAAAATTTAAATAGTTTTTTATGTTGTGCAGGGGACATTAAAAGTGCTGCCATTGTTGAATTTGAAAACCACTATAGGCATAGCAGCATGTTTCCCATGCCTTTGTCATTGTATAAAAAAACAGCATCCTCATTTGGTATACTAAATTAGGGAATCCCACCCATATAATATACACTGTCTTAATTCGGTATCCAAACTAGGGGAATATCACATCAGGGTACCAGCTTAGTTGAGTCATATAATAAACACTGTCCTAATTCGGTATTCTAACTAGGTGAATCCTACATCAGTTTACGGAATTAGGGTGCCCTTTTACTACATTTGCTCTTTCAGTTGCTTAGTGGATAAGTCTCTAATTTTTAACCCTTAATTTTGGCAATACCACGTAATGACAGGATAAAGAGAAAGAGTTTAAAGACCAAAATTAAGAAAAAAAGAAGCCCTTTTTTAATTTTTCAGTTTTAGTTGCTTAATTGATTAGTCCCTAATTTACTATCCTTATGAAAATGAATGAATGTGAAACTTTTATCTCAATTCATTTAGTAAACTTTGGGACTAAATTTGATTAATCTGATAATGAATGCACATGTCTTCTGGGTACTCCTGGCAATTTAACTGCTACAGCCTCCTGCAGTATTACAGTGCTTGGTGGATGCTTGAAATTATTTGCATCAATTTTAAAGGTTAGTGGCAGCCATTCATAAGTAGTAATATGGTTGGAAACCAGTCACTAAGTACTGGTCGTTGTCTCCCATTTAGCTTAATAGGCAATGTTAGCCACTACTCTCTTACATGCCTTCCAACTGTCCCCATTTCATCTGGACAGTTCAGAGTCCCGTCCTGTGTCCCATCTTAGTTCCTTGGTCCACAACATTCATAGCATGAGTGCATCATTACATGGGCATCCGCAGGAATTTTTCCAGGGTGGGGGCATAATTGTAATGACATCCACGCTTGGCCCCTTTTTGATAGTCATGAAGGGGAAGGGCATAGTAATTTTTTCACATAAAGCCATAGTGAATAGCATTTTCACAACTATGGTCAGGAATACATGTTTGTATTCCTGACACTATAGTGTTCCTTTAACCCCTTAAGGACCAAACTTCTGGAATAAAAGGGAATCATGACATGTCACACATGTCGTGTGTCCTTAAGGGGTTAATCAAATTAAGGGAACATTCTGGTCATCATAACAACTTCATCTAAATGAACATGCTCTGATGCCAGGAGGGCCCTGGGTGTTCTCTTTCCTTTAAGGGGTTAAACCGCTCTCAAATGGTTTAACCCCAAAGGCTTCCTCCAGCTCCAGATCTCCAAGTCGCTCGGTGGTATTCGGCTTCTGAAATGGAGTGTCAGGAAGTGCATATTGACGTCAGGCACGGATGCCACTGATTGGCCAGAGTGGTCAGCTGACGCTCTAAGCCAATCGCTAGTTCTCGGTTTCTAAAAATGTTACTTTTTTATGAATTGGGAGCTACTGATTGACTTAGAGCCAATCAGCGACACCCCTACCCAGCGGCACTCTGTGCTTCTTGACACTAAGTAAATAAAAGTGAACACATTAACACAGATATTTTTTTTAGCTGGGGCGATGAAAAGGTTCAAAGTTTCCCTGCCAGGCCCAGGTACCAAAGCCTTATGATGTTGTGTCCAGAATGAAGTGGAGGGATCACTTCACTTGTCCTTTCTGCTCAAATCTCCTTTTCTTCTCCTTCATTTGACACAGTGTTCTTTTTCTTCTGACACTGTCTTCTCTCCTACTTGGCTCCTTCTGCTCCTTTACCTTTCTGATTCTTTTTAGCCCTTCTGCTCCTTTTTCTTTCTGATCCCTTTCTGTTCCTTTCTCTTTCTGCTCCTTCTCCTACTTTACCTTTGTGCTCCTTGCTGCCCCTTCCAGCTCATTGCTTGCTATTCCAGCTCCTTGCTGATCCTTCCTGCTCCTTGCTGTCCCTTCTTGCTTATATCTGTTCCTTCTCCTACTTTACCTTCCTGCTCCTTGCTGCACTTTCTTCTCCTGGTTGTTTCTTTCTGCTCCTTCTCCTACTTTACCTTTGTGGTCCTTCTGATTCTTTCTGCTTCTTTACCTTTGTGCTCCTTCTGTCCCTTTCTGCTCCTGCTGATCCTTGAGGACGCCTTCTGCTCCTTACTGACCCTTCCTGCTAATTTGTATCCCTTTGTGCTCCTTCTTCTACTTTACCTTTGCATTCCTTCTGCCCATTCCAGCTCATTGCTGGCCCTTTCTGCTCCTTCTCCTACTTTACCTTTGTGCTCCTCCGGTCCTTTTCTGCTCCTTGCTGCCCCTTCCTGCTTCTTTCTGGCAATTCCTGCTCCTTGCTGACCCTTTCTGCTCCTTGCTGCCACATCCTGCTCCTTGCTGCCATATCCTGCTCCATGCTTCCCCTTCCTGCTGCCCTTTTCTGCTTCTTGTTGCCCCTTTCTGCTCCTTGCTACCATATCCTGCTCCTTGCTGCCCCTTCCTGCTTCTTGATGCCCCTTCCTGCTTCTTGCTGACTCTTCCTGCTTCTTCCTGTTCCTTTCTGCTCCTTGCTGACTTTCTGCTCCTTACTGACCCTTCCTGCTCCTTGCTGCCCCTTCCTGCTTCTTGCTGACGCTTCCTGATTCTTACTGCCCCTTCCTGCTCCTTGCTGATCCTTCCTCCTCCTTGCTGACTCTTACTGCTCATTTATGTTTCTTTCTGCTCCTTCCCATACTTTACCTTTGTGCTCCTTCTGCCCCTTCCAGATCATTGCTGGCATTTTCTGCTGCTTGATGTCCCTTCCTGTTCATTTTTGTTCCTTCTCCTTTCTGCTCCTTCTCCTACTTTACCTTTGTGCATCTTCTGATTCTTTCTACTCCTTTAGCTTTGTGCTTATTCTGTCCCTTCCTGCCCCTTTCTGCTCCTTGCTGACTCTTCCTGCTCCTAACTTACCCTTGCTGTTCCTTGCTGCCCCTTCCAGCTCATTGCTGACCCTTTCTGCTCCTTGTAGACCCTTTCTGCTCCTTCTCCCACTTTACCTTTGTGCTCATTCTTATTCTTTCTGATCCTTTACCTGTGTGCTCCTTCTGATTCTTTCTACTCCTTTACTTTTGTGCTCCTTCTGATTATTTCTGCTTCTTTACCTTTGTGCTCCTTCTGTCCCTTTCTGCTTCTGCTGATCCTTGCAGACACCTTCTGCTCCTTGCTGATCCTTCCTGCTAATTTCTATTCCTTTGTGCTCCTTCTTCTACTTTACCTTTGCATTCCTTCTGCCCCTTTCAGCACCTTGCTGACCATTTCCAGCTCCTTGCTGGCCCTTTCTGCTCCTTCTCATACTTTACCTTTGTGCTCCTTCTGTCACTTTCTGCTCCTTGCTGCCCCTTCCTGCTTCTTTCTGCCCGTTCCTTCTCCTTGCTGACCCTTCCTGCACCTTGCTGCCACATCCTGCACCTTGCTGCCACATCCTGCTCCTTGCTGCCATATCCTGCTCCTTGCTGCCCCTTCCTGCTTCTTGTTGCCCCTTTCTGCTCCTTGCTGCCCCTCCCTGCTCCTTGATGCCCTTTCCTGCTTCTTAATGCCCCTTCCTGCTTCTTGCTGACTCTTCCTGCTTCTTGCTGACTCTTCCTACGTCTTGCTGACTTTCTGCTCCTTGCTGACCCTTCCTGCTCCTTGCTGCCCCTTCCTGCTTCTTGCTGACGCTTCCTGCTTCTTACTGCCCCTTCCTGCTCCTTGCTGACTTACTGCTCATTTCTGTTCCTTTCTGCTTATTCTCCTACTTTACCTTTGTGCATCTTCTGATTCTTTCTACTCCTTTAGCTTTGTGCTCCTTTTGATTCTTTCTGCTTCTTTACCTTTGTGCTCCTTCTGTCCCTTTCTTCTCCTTGCTGCTCATTGCTTACCCTTGCTGTTCCTTGCTGCCCCTTCCAGCTCATTGCTGACCCTTTCTGCTCCTTGTAGACCCTTTCTGCTCCTTCTCCCACTTTACCTTTGTGCTCCTTCTGATTCTTTCTGCTCCTTTACCTTTGTGCTCCTTTTGATTCTTTCTGCTTCTTTACCTTTGTGCTCCTTCTGTCCCTTTCTGCTCCTGCTGATCCTTGCAGACGCCTTCTGCTCCTTGCTGACCCTTCCTGCTAATTTCTGTTCCTTTGTGCTCCTTCTTCTACTTTACTTTTGCATTACTTCTGCCTCTTCCATTTCCTTGCTGACCCTTCCTGCTCCTTGCTGCCCCTTCCTGCTTCTTGCTGACGCTTCCTGCTTCTTACTGTCCCTTCCTGCTCCTTGCTGACCCTTCTTCCTCCTTGCTGACTCTTACTGCTCATTTATGTTCCTTTCTGCTCCTTCTCATACTTTACCTTTGTGCCCCTTCTGCCCCTTCCAGATCATTGCTGGCCCTTTCTGCTGCTTGATGTCCCTTCCTGTTCATTTCTGTTCCTTCTCCTTTCTGCTCCTTCTCCTACTTTACCTTTGTGCATCTTCTGATTCTTTCTACTCCTTTAGCTTTGTGCTTATTCTGTCCCTTCCTGCCCCTTTCTGCTCCTTGCTGACTCTTCCTGCTCCTTACTTACCCTTGCTGTTCCTTGCTGCCCCTTTCAGCTCATTGCTGACCCTTTCTGCTACTTCTCCCACTTTACCTTTGTGCTCCTTCTTATTCTTTCTGATCCTTTACCTTTGTGCTCATTCTGATTATTTCTACTCCATTACTTTCGTGCTCCTTCTGATTCTTTCTGCTTCTTTACCTTTGTGCTCCTTCTGTCCCTTACTGCTCCGGCTGATCCTTGCAGACGCCTTCTGCTCCTTGCTGACTCTTCTTGCGAATTTCTATTCCTTTGTGCTCCTTCTTCTACTTTACCTTTGCATTCCTTCTGCCCCTTTCAGCTCCTTGCTGATCATTTCCAGCACCTTGCTGCCACATCCTGCTCCTTGCTGCCATATCCTGCTCCTTGCTGCCCCTTCCTGCTTCTTGTTGCCCCTTTCTGCTCCTTGCTGCCCCTCCCTGCTCTTTGATGCCCTTTCCTGCTTCTTAATGCCCCTTCCTGCTTCTTGCTGACTCTTCCTGCTTCTTGCTGACTCTTCCTACTTCTTGCTGACTTTCTGCTCCTTGCTGCCCCTTCCTGACTCTTACTGCTCATTTCTGTTCCTTTCTGCTCCTTCTCCTACTTTACCTTTGTTCTCCTTCTGCCCCTTCCAGATCATTGCTGACCATTTCTGCTGCTTGATGTCCCTTCCTGTTCATTTCTGTTCCTTCTCCTTTCTGCTCCTTCTCCTACTTTACCTTTGTGCATCTTCTGATTCTTTCTACTCCTTTAGCTTTGTGCTTCTTGCTTCCCTTTCCTGCTTGTTGTTGCCCCTTTCTGCTCCTTGCTGTTCCTTGCTGCCCCTTCCAGCTCATTGCTGACCCTTTCTGCTCCTTGTAGACCCTTTCTGCTCCTTCTCCCACTTTACCTTTGTGCTCCTTCTGATTCTTTCTGCTCCTTTTGATTCTTTCTGCTTCTTTACCTTTGTGCTCCTTCTGTCCCTTTCTGCTCCTGCTGATCCTTGCAGACGCCTTCTGCTCCTTGCTGACCCTTCCTGCTAATTTCTATTCCTTTGTGCTCCTTCTTCTACTTTACTTTTGCATTCCTTCTGCCCCTTCCAGCTCCTTGCTGACCCTTCCTGCTCCTTGCTGCCCCTTCCTGCTTCTTGCTGATGCTTCCTGCTTCTTACTGTCCCTTCCTGCTCCTTGCTGACCCTTCTTCCTCCTTGCTGACTCTTACTGCTCATTTATGTTCCTTTCTGCTCCTTCTCATACTTTACCTTTGTGCCCCTTCTGCCCCTTCCAGATCATTGCTGGCCCTTTTTGCTGCTTGATGTCCCTTCCTGTTCCTTTCTGTTCCTTCTCCTTTCTGCTCCTTCTCATACTTTGAAACGGCTATGTTTTCAGCTCAACTAGAGACCTGGCACCCAGACCACTTAATTGAGATGATGTGATCTGGGTGTCTGTAGTGGTCCTTTAAGTGTATGTGTTTATGCATGCACTGGCGTACATACCGCGGTCACACAGGTCGCAGCCCTGTGACCCGGTGCCCGCCGCCATGTGTTGCGGCCCCAGCCCGCACAGAGTAAGCGCGCGGGGGGGCCCACGGATCAGTTTTCGCACCGGGGCCCCATGGGTTGTGTGTACGCCACTGTTTAGGGGTGATTATTTCTGAGGACTTAAAGGTAGGCAGACAATGTAATAGAGCAGCAGGAAATGCTAGCAGAATGCTTGGTTGTATATGGAGAGGTATTAGCAGTAGAAAGAGGGAAGTGCTCATGCCATTGTAGAGAACACTGGTGAGACCTCACTTGGAGTACTGTACACAGTACTGGAGACCATATCTTCAGAAGGATATTGATACCTTAGAGAGAGTTCAAAGAAGGGCTACTAAACTGGTTCATGGATTGCAGGATAAAACTTACCAGGAAAGGTTAAAGGATCTTAACATGTATAGCTTGGTGGAAAGACGAGACAGGGGGGATATGATAGAAACATTTAAATACATAAAGGGAATCAACACAGTAAAGGAGGAGACTATATTTAAAAGAAGAAAAACTACCACAACCAGAGGACATAGTCTAAAATTAGAGGGACAAAGGTTTAAAAATAATATCAGGAAGTATTACTTTACTGAGAGGGTAGTGGATGCATGGAATAGCCTTCCAGCTGAAGTGGTAGAGGTTAACACAGTAAAGGAGTTTAAGCATGCGTGGGATAGGCATAAGGCTATCCTAACTATAAGATAATGCCAGGGACTAATGAAAGTATTTAGAAAACTGGGCAGACTAGATGGGCCGAATGGTTCTTATCTGCCGTCACATTCTATGTTTCTATGTTTCTTTCTGATCCTTTACCTTTGTGCTCCTTCTGATTCTTTCTACTCCATTACTTTTGTGCTCCTTCTGATTCTTTCTGCTTCTTTACAATTGTGCTCCTTCTGTCCCTTTCTGCTCCGGCTGATCCTTGCAGACGCCTTCTGCTCCTTGCTGACCCTTCTTGCGAATTTCTATTCCTTTGTGCTCCTTCTTCTACTTTACCTTTGCATTCCTTCTGCCCCTTTCAGCTCCTTGCTGATCATTTCCAGCTCCTTGCTGGCCCTTTCTGCTCCTTCTCCTACTTTACCTTTGTGCTCCTTCTGTCTCTTTCTGCTCCTTGCTGCCCCTTCCTGCTTCTTTCTGCCCATTCCTGCTCCTTGCTGACCCTTCCTGCTCCTTGCTGCCACATCCTGCTCCTTGCTGCCATATCCTGCTCCTTGCCGCCCCTTCCTACTTCTTGCTGCCCTTTCCTGCTTCTTGCTGCCCCTTTTTGCTCCTTGCTGTCCCTTCCTGCTCCTTGATACCCTTTCCTGCTTCTTAATGCCCCTTCCTGCTTCTTGCTGACTCTTCCTGCTTCTTGCTGACTCTTCCTACTTCTTGCTGACTTTCTGCTCCTTGCTGCCCCTTCCTGCTCCTTGCTTCCCCTTCCTGCTTCTTGCTGATGCTTCCTGCTTCTTACTGCCCCTTCCTGCTCCTTGCTGACTCTTACTGCTTATTTATGTTCCTTTCTGCTTCTTCTCCTACTTTACATTTGTGCTCCTTCTGCCCCTTCCAGATCATTGCTGGCCCTTTCTGTTGCTTGATGTCCCTTCCTGTTCATTTCTGTTCCTTCTCCTTTCTGCTCCTTCTCCTACTTTACCTTTGTGCATCTTCTGATTCTTTCTACTCCTTTAGCTTTGTGCTTATTCTGTCCCTTCCTGCCCCTTTCTGCTCCTTGCTGACTCTTCCTGCTCCTTACTTACCCTTGCTGTTCCTTGCTGCCCCTTTCAGCAAATTGCTGACCCGTTCTGCTCCTTGTAGACCCTTTCTGCTCCTTCTCCAACTTTACCTTTGTGCTCCTTCTTATTCTTTCTGATCCTTTACCTTTGTGCTCCTTCTGATTCTTTCTACTCCATTACTTTTGTGCTCCTTCTGATTCTTTCTGCTTCTTTACATTTGTGCTCCTTCTGTCCCTTTCTGCTCTGGCTGATCCTTGCAGACGCCTTCTGCTCATTGCTGACCCTTCTTGCGAATTTCTATTCCTTTGTGCTCCTTCTTATACTTTACCTTTGCATTCCTTCTGCCCCTTTCAGCTCCTTGCTGATCATTTCCAGCTCCTTGCTGGCCCTTTCTGCTCCTTCTCCTACTTTACCTTTGTGCTCCTTCTGTCTCTTTCTGCTCCTTGCTGCCCCTTCCTGCTTCTTTCTGCCCATTCCTGCTCCTTGCTGACCCTTCCTGCTCCTTGCTGCCACATCCTGCTCCTTGCTGCCATATCCTGCTCCTTGCCGCCCCTTCCTACTTCTTGCTGCCCTTTCCTGCTTCTTGCTGCCCCTTTTTGCTCCTTGCTGTCCCTTCCTGCTCCTTGATACCCTTTCCTGTTCTTAATGCCCCTTCCTGCTTCTTGCTGACTCTTCCTGCTTCTTGCTGACTCTTCCTGCTTCTTGCTGACTCTTCCTACTTCTTGCTGACTTTCTGCTCCTTGCTGCCCCTTCCTGCTCCTTGCTTCCCCTTCCAGCTTCTTGCTGACGCTTCCTGCTTCTTACTGCCCCTTCCTGCTCCTTGCTGACTCTTACTGCTTATTTCTGTTCCTTTCTGCTTCTTCTCCTACTTTACATTTGTGCTCCTTCTGCGCCTTCCAGATCATTGCTGTCCCTTTCTGCTGCTTGATGTCCCTTCCTGTTCATTTCTGTTCCTTCTCCTTTCTGCTCCTTCTCCTACTTTACCTTTGTGCATCTTCTGATTCTTTCTACTCCTTTAGCTTTGTGCTTATTCTGTCCCTTCCTGCCCCTTTCTGCTCCTTGCTGACTCTTCCTGCTCCTTACTTACCCTTGCTGTTCCTTGCTGCCCCTTTCAGCAAATTGCTGACCCTTTCTGCTCCTTGTAGACCCTTTCTGCTCCTTCTCCCACTTTACCTTTGTGCTCCTTCTTATTCTTTCTGATCCTTTACCTTTGTGCTCCTTCTGATTCTTTCTACTCCATTACTTTTGTGCTCCTTCTGATTCTTTCTGCTTCTTTACATTTGTGCTCCTTCTGTCCCTTTCTGCTCCGGCTGATCCTTGCAGACGTCTTCTGCTCCTTGCTGACCCTTCTTGCGAATTTCTATTCCTTTGTGCTCCTTCTTCTACTTTACCTTTGCATTCCTTCTGCCCCTTTCAGCTCCTTGCTGATCATTTCCAGCTCCTTGCTGGCCCTTTCTGCTCCTTCTCCTACTTTACCTTTGTGCTCCTTCTTTCTCTTTCTGCTCCTTGCTGCCCCTTCCTGCTTCTTTCTGCCCATTCCTGCTCCTTGCTGACCCTTCCTGCTCCTTGCTGCCACATCCTGCTCCTTGCTGCCATATCCTGCTCCTTGCCGCCCCTTCCTACTTCTTGCTGCCCTTTCCTGCTTCTTGCTGCCCCTTTTTGCTCCTTGCTGTCCCTTCCTGCTCCTTGATACCCTTTCCTGCTTCTTAATGCCCCTTCCTGCTTCTTGCTGACTCTTCCTGCTTCTTGCTGACTTTCTGCTCCTTGCTGCCCCTTCCTGCTCCTTGCTTCCCCTTCCTGCTTCTTGCTGACGCTTCCTGCTTCTTACTGCCCCTTCCTGCTCCTTGCTGACTCTTACTGCTTATTTCTGTTCCTTTCTGCTTCTTCTCCTACTTTACATTTGTGCTCCTTCTGCGCCTTCCAGATCATTGCTGTCCCTTTCTGCTGCTTGATGTCCCTTCCTGTTCATTTATGTTCCTTCTCCTTTCTGCTCCTTCTCCTACTTTACCTTTGTGCATCTTCTGATTCTTTCTACTCCTTTAGCTTTGTGCTTATTCTGTCCCTTCCTGCCCCTTTCTGCTCCTTGCTGACTCTTCCTGCTCCTTACTTACCCTTGCTGTTCCTTGCTGCCCCTTTCAGCAAATTGCTGACCCTTTCTGCTCCTTGTAGACCCTTTCTGCTCCTTCTCCCACTTTACATTTGTGCTCCTTCTTATTCTTTCTGATCCTTTACCTTTGTGCTCCTTCTGATTCTTTCTACTCCATTACTTTTGTGCTCCTTCTGATTCTTTCTGCTTCTTTACATTTGTGCTCCTTCTGTCCCTTTTTGCGAATTTCTATTCCTTTGTGCTCCTTCTTCTACTTTACCTTTGCATTCCTTCTGCCCCTTTCAGCTCCTTGCTGATCATTTCCAGCTCCTTGCTGGCCCTTTCTGCTCCTTCTCCTACTTTACCTTTGTGCTCCTTCTGTCTCTTTCTGCTCCTTGCTGCCCCTTCCTGCTTCTTTCGGCCCATTCCTGCTCCTTGCTGACCCTTCCTGCTCCTTGCTGCCACATCCTGCTCCTTGCTGCCATATCCTGCTCCTTGCCGCCCCTTCCTACTTCTTGCTGCCCTTTCCTGCTTCTTGCTGCCCCTTTTTGCTCCTTGCTGTCCCTTCCTGCTCCTTGATACCCTTTCCTGCTTCTTAATGCCTCTTCCTGCTTCTTGCTGACTCTTCCTGCTTCTTGCTGACTTTCTGCTCCTTGCTGCCCCTTCCTGCTCCTTGCTTCCCCTTCCTGCTTCTTGCTGACGCTTCCTGCTCCTTACTGCCCCTTCCTGCTCCTTGCTGACTCTTACTGCTTATTTCTGTTCCTTTCTGCTTCTTCTCCTACTTTACATTTGTGCTCCTTCTGCGCCTTCCAGATCATTGCTGTCCCTTTCTGCTGCTTGATGTCCCTTCCTGTTCATTTATGTTCCTTCTCCTTTCTGCTCCTTCTCCTACTTTACCTTTGTGCATCTTCTGATTCTTTCTACTCCTTTAGCTTTGTGCTTATTCTGTCCCTTCCTGCCCCTTTCTGCTCCTTGCTGACTCTTCCTGCTCCTTACTTACCCTTGCTGTTCCTTGCTGCCCCTTTCAGCAAATTGCTGACCCTTTCTGCTCCTTGTAGACCCTTTCTGCTCCTTCTCCCACTTTACCTTTGTGCTCCTTCTTATTCTTTCTGATCCTTTACCTTTGTGCTCCTTCTGATTCTTTCTACTCCATTACTTTTGTGCTCCTTCTGATTCTTTCTGCTTCTTTACATTTGTGCTCCTTCTGTCCCTTTCTGCTCCGGCTGATCCTTGCAGACGCCTTCTGCTCCTTGCTGACCCTTCTTGCGAATTTCTATTCCTTTGTGCTCCTTCTTCTACTTTACCTTTGCATTCCTTCTGCCCCTTTCAGCTCCTTGCTGATCATTTCCAGCTCCTTGCTGGCCCTTTCTGCTCCTTCTCCTACTTTACCTTTGTGCTCCTTCTTTCTCTTTCTGCTCCTTGCTGCCCCTTCCTGCTTCTTTCTGCCCATTCCTGCTCCTTGCTGACCCTTCCTGCTCCTTGCTGCCACATCCTGCTCCTTGCTGCCATATCCTGCTCCTTGCCGCCCCTTCCTACTTCTTGCTGCCCTTTCCTGCTTCTTGCTGCCCCTTTTTGCTCCTTGCTGTCCCTTCCTGCTCCTTGATACCCTTTCCTGCTTCTTAATGCCCCTTCCTGCTTCTTGCTGACTCTTCCTGCTTCTTGCTGACTTTCTGCTCCTTGCTGCCCCTTCCTGCTCCTTGCTTCCCCTTCCTGCTTCTTGCTGACGCTTCCTGCTTCTTACTGCCCCTTCCTGCTCCTTGCTGACTCTTACTGCTTATTTCTGTTCCTTTCTGCTTCTTCTCCTACTTTACATTTGTGCTCCTTCTGCGCCTTCCAGATCATTGCTGTCCCTTTCTGCTGCTTGATGTCCCTTCCTGTTCATTTATGTTCCTTCTCCTTTCTGCTCCTTCTCCTACTTTACCTTTGTGCATCTTCTGATTCTTTCTACTCCTTTAGCTTTGTGCTTATTCTGTCCCTTCCTGCCCCTTTCTGCTCCTTGCTGACTCTTCCTGCTCCTTACTTACCCTTGCTGTTCCTTGCTGCCCCTTTCAGCAAATTGCTGACCCTTTCTGCTCCTTGTAGACCCTTTCTGCTCCTTCTCCCACTTTACATTTGTGCTCCTTCTTATTCTTTCTGATCCTTTACCTTTGTGCTCCTTCTGATTCTTTCTACTCCATTACTTTTGTGCTCCTTCTGATTCTTTCTGCTTCTTTACATTTGTGCTCCTTCTGTCCCTTTCTGCACCGGCTGATCCTTGCAGACACCTTCTGCTCCTTGCTGACCCTTCTTGCGAATTTCTATTCCTTTGTGCTCCTTCTTATACTTTACCTTTGCATTCCTTCTGCCCCTTTCAGCTCCTTGCTGATCATTTCCAGCTCCTTGCTGGCCCTTTCTGCTCCTTCTCCTACTTTACCTTTGTGCTCCTTCTGTCTCTTTCTGCTCCTTGCTGCCCCTTCCTGCTTCTTTCTGCCCATTCCTGCTCCTTGCTGACCCTTCCTGCTCCTTGCTGCCACATCCTGCTCCTTGCTGCCATATCCTGCTCCTTGCCGCCCCTTCCTACTTCTTGCTGCCCTTTCCTGCTTCTTGCTGCCCCTTTTTGCTCCTTGCTGTCCCTTCCTGCTCCTTGATACCCTTTCCTGCTTCTTAATGCCCCTTCCTGCTTCTTCCTGACTCTTCCTGCTTCTTGCTGACTTTCTGCTCCTTGCTGCCCCTTCCTGCTCCTTGCTTCCCCTTCCTGCTTCTTGCTGACGCTTCCTGCTTCTTACTGCCCCTTCCTGCTCCTTGCTGACTCTTACTGCTTATTTCTGTTCCTTTCTGCTTCTTCTCCTACTTTACATTTGTGCTCCTTCTGCGCCTTCCAGATCATTGCTGTCCCTTTCTGCTGCTTGATGTCCCTTCCTGTTCATTTATGTTCCTTCTCCTTTCTGCTCCTTCTCCTACTTTACCTTTGTGCATCTTCTGATTCTTTCTACTCCTTTAGCTTTGTGCTTATTCTGTCCCTTCCTGCCCCTTTCTGCTCCTTGCTGACTCTTCCTGCTCCTTACTTACCCTTGCTGTTCCTTGCTGCCCCTTTCAGCAAATTGCTGACCCTTTCTGCTCCTTGTAGACCCTTTCTGCTCCTTCTCCCACTTTACCTTTGTGCTCCTTCTTATTCTTTCTGATCCTTTACCTTTGTGCTCCTTCTGATTCTTTCTACTCCATTACTTTTGTGCTCCTTCTGATTCTTTCTGCTTCTTTACATTTGTGCTCTTTCTGTCCCTTTCTGCACCGGCTGATCCTTGCAGACGCCTTCTGCTCCTTGCTGACCCTTCTTGCGAATTTCTATTCCTTTGTGCTCCTTCTTCTACTTTACCTTTGCATTCCTTCTGCCCCTTTCAGCTCCTTGCTGATCATTTCCAGCTCCTTGCTGGCCCTTTCTGCTCCTTCTCCTACTTTACCTTTGTGCTCCTTCTGTCTCTTTCTGCTCCTTGCTGCCCCTTCCTGCTTCTTTCTGCCCGTTCCTGCTCCTTGCTGACCCTTCCTGCTCCTTGCTGCCACATCCTGCTCCGTGCTGCCATATCCTGCTCCTTGCCGCCCCTTCCTACTTCCTGCTGCCCTTTCCTGCTTCTTGCTGCCCCTTTTTGCTCCTTGCTGTCCCTTCCTGCTCCTTGATACCCTTTCCTGCTTCTTAATGCCCCTTCCTGCTTCTTGCTGACTCTTCCTGATTCTTGCCGACTCTTCCTGCTTCTTGCTGACTTTCTGCTCCTTGCTGCCCCTTCCTGCTCCTTGCTTCCCCTTCCTGCTTCTTGCTGACGCTTCCTGCTTCTTACTGCCCCTTCCTGCTCCTTGCTGACTCTTTCTGCTTATTTCTATTCCTTTCTGCTTCTTCTCCTACTTTACATTTGTGCTCCTTCTGCGCCTTCCAGATCATTGCTGGCCCTTTCTGCTGCTTGATGTCCCTTTCTGTTCATTTCTGTTCCTTCTCCTTTCTGCTCCTTCTCCTACTTTACCTTTGTGCATCTTCTGATTCTTTCTACTCCTTTAGCTTTGTGCTTATTCTGTCCCTTCCTGCCCCTTTCTGCTCCTTGCTGACTCTTCCTGCTCCTTACTTACCCTTGCTGTTCCTTGCTGCCCCTTTCAGCAAATTGCTGACCATTTCTGCTCCTTGTAGACCCTTTCTGCTCCTTCTCCCACTTTACCTTTGTGCTCCTTCTTATTCTTTCTGATCCTTTACCTTTGTGCTCCTTCTGATTCTTTCTACTCCATTACTTTTGTGCTCTTTCTGATTCTTTCTGCTTCTTTACCTTTGTGCTCCTTCTGTCCCTTTCTGCTCCGGCTGATCCTTGCAGACGCCTTCTGCAACTTCCTGACCCTTCTTGCAAATTTCTATTACTTTATGCTCCTTCTTCTACTTTACCTTTGCATTCCTTCTGCCCCTTTCAGCTCCTTGCTGATCATTTCCAGCTCCTTGCTGGCCCTTTCTGCTCCTTCTCCTACTTTACCTTTGTGCTCCTTCTGTCTCTTTCTGCTCCTTGCTGCCCCTTCCTGCTTCTTTCTGCCCGTTCCTGCTCCTTGCTGACCCTTCCTGCTCTTTGCTGCCACATCCTGCTCCGTGCTGCCATATCCTGCTCCTTGCCGCCCCTTCCTACTTCCTGCTGCCCTTTCCTGCTTCTTGCTGCCCCTTTTTGCTCCTTGCTGTCCCTTCCTGCTCCTTGATACCCTTTCCTGCTTCTTAATGCCCCTTCCTGCTTCTTGCTGACTCTTCCTGATTCTTGCCGACTCTTCCTGCTTCTTGCTGACTTTCTGCTCCTTGCTGCCCCTTCCTTCTCCTTGCTTCCCCTTCCTGCTTCTTGCTGACGCTTCCTGCTTCTTACTGCCCCTTCCTGCTCCTTGCTGACTCTTTCTGCTTATTTCTATTCCTTTCTGCTTCTTCTCCTACTTTACATTTGTGCTCCTTCTGCGCCTTCCAGATCATTGCTGGCCCTTTCTGCTGCTTGATGTCCCTTTCTGTTCATTTCTGTTCCTTCTCCTTTCTGCTCCTTCTCCTACTTTACCTTTGTGCATCTTCTGATTCTTTCTACTCCTTTAGCTTTGTGCTTATTCTGTCCCTTCCTGCCCCTTTCTGCTCCTTGCTGACTCTTCCTGCTCCTTACTTACCCTTGCTGTTCCTTGCTGCCCCTTTCAGCAAATTGCTGACCCTTTCTGCTCCTTGTAGACCCTTTCTGCTCCTTCTCCCACTTTACCTTTGTGCTCCTTCTTATTCTTTCTGATCCTTTACCTTTGTGCTCCTTCTGATTCTTTCTACTCCATTACTTTTGTGCTCCTTCTGATTCTTTCTGCTTCTTTACCTTTGTGCTCCTTCTGTCCCTTTCTGCTCCGGCTGATCCTTGCAGACGCCTTCTGCTCCTTCCTGACCCTTCTTGCAAATTTCTATTCCTTTGTGCTCCTTCTTCTACTTTACCTTTGCATTCCTTCTGCCCCTTTCAGCTCCTTGCTGATCATTTCCAGCTCCTTGCTGGCCCTTTCTGCTCCTTCTCCTACTTTACCTTTGTGCTCCTTCTGTCTCTTTCTCCTCCTTGCTGCCCCTTCCTGCTTCTTTCTGCCAGTTCCTGCTCCTTGCTGACCCTTCCTGCTCCTTGCTGCCACATCCTGCTCCTTACTGCCATATCCTGCTCCTTGCTGCCCCTTCCTACTTCTTGCTGCCCTTTCCTGCTTCTTGCTGCCCCTTTTTGCTCCTTGCTGTCCCTTCCTGCTCCTTGATACCCTTTCCTGCTTCTTAATGCCCCTTTCTGCTTCTTGCTGACTCTTCCTGCTCCTTGCTGACTCTTCCTACTTCTTGCTGACTTTCTGCTCCTTGCTGCCCCTTCCTGCTCCTTGCTGCCCCTTCCTGCTTCTTGCTGACGCTTCCTGCTTCTTACTGCCCCTTCCTGCTCCTTGCTGACTCTTACTGCTCATTTCTGTTCCTTTCTGCTCCTTCTCCTACTTTACCTTTGTGCTCCTTCTGCCCCTTCCAGATCATTGCTGACCCTTTCTGATGCTTGATGTCCCTTCCTGTTCATTTCTGTTCCTTCTCCTTTCTGCTCCTTCTCCTACTTTACCTTTGTGCATCTTCCTGCCCTTTCCTGCTTCTTGTTGCCCCTTTCTGCTCCTTGCTGCTCATTGCTTACCCTTGCTGTTCCTTGCTGCCCCTTCCAGCTCATTGCCGACCCTTTCTGCTCCTTGTAGACCCTTTCTGCTCCTTCTCCTACTTTACCTTTGTGCTCCTTCTTATTCTTTCTGCTCCATTACCTTTGTGCTCCTTCTGATTCTATCTGCTCCTTTACCTTTGTGCTCCTTCTGATTCTTTCTGCTTCTTTAACTTTGTGCTCCTTCTGTCCCTTTCTGCTCCTGCTGATCCTTGCAGATGCCTTCTGCTCCTTGCTGACCCTTCCTGCTAATTTCTATTCCTTTGTGCTCCTTCTTCTACTTTACTTTTGCATTCCTTCTGCCCCTTCTAGCTCCTTGCTGACCATTTCCAGCTCCTTGCTGGCCCTTTGTGCTCCTTCTCCTACTTTACCTTTGTGCTCCTTCTGTCTCTTTCTGCTCCTTGCTGACCCTTCCTGCACCTTGCTGCCACATCCTGCTCCTTGCTGACATATCCTGCTCCTTGCTGCCCCTTCCTGCTTCTTTCTGCCCTTTCCTACTTCTTGTTGCCCCTTTCTGCTCCTTGCTGCCCCTTTCTGCTCCTTGCTGCCCTTTCCTGCTCCTTGCTGCCCCTTCCTGCTTCTTGATGCCCCTTCCTGCTTCTTGCTGACTCTACCTTTGTGTTCCTTGCTGACCCTTCCTGCTCATTTCTGCTTCTTCTCCTTCTTTACCTTCCTGCACCTTGCTGACCCTTCCTGTAGGCTGCCCTCATCCCTCACTTACCTGATCTGTAGGCTGTCTCTGCAGACTCGGAGTTGCTGGCAGCACTCTGTGCTGCTGCCCTGCGGATTCAGTCAGAAAGAGAGAAGCAGGGATAAGATGTAGCTTCCAATCCCTGCCTTTCTCCACACACACAGCACCACCTACAGACCGGCACAGTTATTGCAGTGTATTCTCAATCTGAAAAGAAAAATACCGGCACAAGCTGAAAATGCCGGGGGGCAAGTGCTCCTCTTTGCCCCACCCTGCGGACGCCTATTCATGCATCATTAGACACGCTTGCACTATGTTTAGGGCACTAGGACCCTGCAGGGAGTACAAGGATTAGCTTCCTTTCCTTTCCACAAATCTCCTGGGTTTAGATGTAATTAGATAGAATTAGGTAGAATCCTTTTAAAATAGAGGATTTGAGTCTTGAAATTTTTTTTTAAAGTAGAACAGGGTTGTTTTTAGGCAGCACCTGTTTTATATTTATGCAGCTAATATCCATCTCAGGTCTAATCTGGGATCCCAGCATGTTCCTCATTATCTAGGACACAGCTGCCCCTGCATAGTTCACCTAGCACCGAAGAAAAAAAAAAAAAAAAAATCATCTTTCTAAATTTTAATAGCTTCTTGGGTAATTCTGCTTAGAGATCATGTTATCCAACTTTTATTAGGGAGCACAGTTCCTAATGAACAAATTAATTGTTAATTATGAACTACGTTAAAAGCAATGGGTTTCTTAGTGAACCACCATTTCTAACTTATACACTGTTAATTAATTATGTTTTGTCTCGCAGATTCTCTGGGATCATTGTTAGTTAACTGGAATCTACTAAATATCCACTAAAAACTAAAACCAAAGTAGGACATTATTCAGTGTCTAAAAGCCATCAGCTAACAAAGTTACCAGTTTGACTGCTTAACATCAGGATGCAGCAGGAGACTGGCACCATAACTACCAGAGTGTGCTTTAGTGGTTATGGTATTTAAAGTATTCTTTTAATTTCATCTATAAGCAAACTATAATATGCTTATGGAGTAATGGACATTTTGAGAGTTTACAGAATTCTGTAGTTGAGATGTCAGCAGCCAATTAGTATCTGTGATTTGCTGAATAGCTGTGAATTCCCTGATAAAAGTAAATGGAAGTAAATGCCCAAAAGAAGCAACATTTAGACATACATTATATTGTACATTGTTATTATGCTGCACAGAATAATATTACAGTGCGACTTAAAAAAATTTCCCCTGACAGATTATTTCAGTCATTTTTGAAATATGTTTGCCCTCCGTCAACAGGAATGTCAGATCTCATCAATTTGTGAGCTACAATTTCAGCATAGACATTTCTAAGCTTTTTAAATATTTTAGAGGCATGGAAGGGCTTTTCTACCCCTGAGAAATTATAATCTTGTACAGAGAAGGATAACCATTAACTATATTGAATAGGTTCATTCTGTAATGGCACAAGTGAGCAAACATTATTTTAAAGCCCTGAGCGGGGATTTACCGAATTGCAAACCATTGAGTTTCTCTAAGATTCTGTCCGTTCTCAGAGTTCTCATATTCGCTGTTTCAGGATTAACCATAGGGTGAGTCAAGTCCCATTGTTAGACAGGGTCCAATAACCATGCATTTGCTTGTCCAATTCAACATCTGTATCTGAAGAATGAAGGGAGCAATCCAAACCTGTATAGGGCCCTTAATCCTTCTCTGACCATGCCCTTGTACCTGAGAAGTCCAGTAAACAGATCTTGCATAGATCTTTTACAACAAGACTTTTGTTTGTCCTGCATTTATAATTAGCTATTGTGTTGCCTACTATCATTGTTAGCCATAATGCTCACTCCAAACCTCCCTTTAAGGGGTAGAAAGTATGGAGGGGGTGGGGAAGGTATAGATGGGGGGGGGGGGATATGTAAGGGGTAGAAGGTATGGATGGGGGGAACACGTATGTAAGGCTTAGGGGGGCATAGATGGAAGGGATAGGAAGGTATGGATGAGAAGAACAAATATATAAGGGGTAGGGAGGCATTGATGGGGGCATAGATGTATGGGGTAGGAAGGTATGGATTGGGGACATATATGTAAGGGATAGGGAGGTGTAGATAGATGGACATAGAAGTAAGGTTTAGGGAGGTATGGATATGGAGAGGTCATGGATGTAAGGGATAGGGAGGTATGGATGGGGGACATGGGGAGGTGTGAATATGGGGGGCATAATGTACAGGGTAGGAAGCTATGAAAGGCGAGGGACATAGATGTAAGGGATAGATAGGTATGGATTGGGGACCTATATGTAAGGGGTAGGGAGGTATAGATAGAGGGACATAGATGTAAGGTTTAGGGAGGTATGGATATGGGGAGGTCATGGATGTAAGGGATAGGGAGGTATGGATGGGGGACATAGATGTAAGGGATAGTGAGGTATGGATATGGGGGAGACAGATGTAAGGGGTAGAGAGGTATGGATGGGGGAGATAAACATGGAGGGGAGAGACATGGATGGATGGGGAAAGATATAGAAGAGAGGGGGAGGGAGACATGGATGGATAGGGTAGAGATATAGAAGGGAGGGAGACATGAATGGATGAGGGAGAGATATAGAAGTGAGAGAGACATGGATGGATGGGGGAGAGATATAGAAGGGCAGGAGACATGGGTGGAAAAGGGGGAGGAAGACCTGGATGGGGGAGAGATATAGAAGGAAATGAGACATGTATGGAAAGGGTAGGGAGGTATGGAAGGGGGGGAGAGACATGGATGTGAGAGGGAAAAAAATGAATGGAATGGGGAGAGAAATATGGAAGGGAAGAAGACATGGGGTGGGGGGAGATATGGAAGGATGGGAGACATTGGGGGAAAATGTCATGATCTTGAGCAGGTCAGATAGGAGACTTATGCCAGGGTTGACTTCAGGTACTGTATTGGTGATTTTAGACATATTATGAAACTTGAGTGAAAATAGAATTTAGGCAATATGCCACAAAACAGAATACTTGACACAGAACAGGTTACTTGCAAATAATAAAGAATGTCTGTAATTTCCAGGTGGAGTTGTAACAAAGGCATGTTGGTATCAAAGGCAGGCTGGTTACAGAGGCAGGCTGGTTTGAAGTATACGTAAGGGTGGAGCAGGTTATTATTAGGAGTAGGTTTGAAGGTAAGTCTGGAGCAGGTTGGTATGAAGCAGGTTTGAAGGTTAGTCTGAAGCAGGTTCACAGGAGCCAGGATATGAAATAAGCAGGTGAGTATTCAGAACTAGAGGCAAGTGAGGCAACTAGTGGTTGAAATTAATCAGAGCATGAACTTGTTTTAAAGGAACAGAAATAAAAGGAACAAAAGTCTTGTTTGTCAGGATAGGATCCTGACAGAGAGATATGGAAGGGTGGGAGACATGGTGGGGGAATTACAGATGGGTGGGAGACATGGGGGAAGAGATATGGAAGGGGGGAGAGATATGATAGGGAGGGAGACATGAGGGAGAGATATGTAGGGAAGAAGACATGGGGGAGAGAGACACATGGATGTGAGAGATATGGAAGTGGGGGAGAGATATGGAAGAGAGGGAGAGATATGGATGGAATGGGGATGGAGACATGGATTTGGATATTGGGAGGGCAGGGGCGCCGATACAGCTTCTCGCCAAGGGTGCTAGACACTCTAGGTATGCCTCTGCTTAAGGGCTGAAATCATACAGTGAATTTTAGATAATCTTACTTTAACATAGGTGAGTTAATTCATTGTGGTCATTATTTTGCAACCATGACTTATTCAACATATTATCTGTCAAATGCTAATAATCCCAACATAGTAATCATTCCTATTTATATAATCTGTCTCTATTTTCTCTAGGGAAATTATTGTAGTTATTTCAAATTAACTGAACCAGTTAATGGAATTTATGTGAGGTCTAGTATTTCATACATTTTACTTGGTTTAAATTAAGTGTGACACACATTTATTAAACATAATGTAATGACAGACATAAATGTAAACTTAAAAAATAGATTAAATATAAATATACAGGTTCCTTAATAATGCTTTGAGAGCCATAGATGACAGTTATGCAATGCCAGGAGATGGGTTGCTCGCCCTTGGTGATTCTCGAAGAGTTAAGACCTAAATTAAAAGACTGCAATTTCAGTAAACAGAGAAAAACAAAAAACTACTTACAAATTCTAATAAACCAGAAAAGTTTTTGTCATATGTATTATATTTGACATTCCATGTTGTATAATAATAGCATTGCATTATTTGAGATACCCTGTACAATCTGTATTGTTTTCCAAATTATATGGTGTGCATGTTATATTTTGTGCTGTGCAGCTGTGTTCACTTTCCCTGTTTCTGTGTTAAGAACACCATAAATGTTAAACCCAAATATGGTATTATTTGGACAAGAAAAAAAAAAAAAAACCTTTCTTTTTTTAATTGTATTTTCTTGAAGACAGTATGGATTATTTACTCAGCTGTAAATTGATAGCAGTTCAAATGACAAATTTTAGACCAAAAGTGCAGAGCCAGAAACAAATCTTCTAGTCAGTTATATTTCCAGTTTCTTTAATCTAGCATTACATTTGACATTTTGTGGTGAAGTTTTGTATAATGCAGTTTAGTAAATAATCTGTTGAGTTTATTTGCTAAACACCAATCTGTCGTGAATTGAACACCTGGATTATGCAACAGGCAAAAACAGCAGATTTTGAAAGAATTCTTCGACATAACTATAATAACAGTTTGGCTATTTTAGTGGAAATGTGAAAATTTATTTTTTTTCAATTCACAAAAATTTGGTGGTTAGTAAATAAATAACCGAGTGTGTATTTTCTATATAACGCTCACATTCCTTCTTCGTATTGCATAAGCCAATGCATTTCCCTTTTTCCCTTAAATTTCACCCCCAATTAAATGCATTTCTCTTGCACTCACTCTCTCCTTCAGCTTGTAGTACCTGAGTATTGTATCCACGGCCTATTCTGCTTGATGTTTATGTGTGCAGCTGAGTGGGTTACTCTGGGGCTGAATATACCACTACTATTCTATCACCTCTGGAGGTAGGCTCTTACTTGAGTTTAACAGACTGTATATATTAAGATGTAGGGGTATGGGATATTACGACAGAATCTAGGTAAATATTTGTAATTTTCAAAATCACATGTCAACGGCTGTGTTCGGGATTCTTTGCTCCAAGCACTGCCTTACTGCAATGCAGGCTGCGATTTCCTCAGCTATGTAGTTTACAGGATTATATGAACATCTTGGAGGTTTTAAAATAATATTTCATGAACCATGCAGCGGGGCCACTATCTCTATAGTGCTTGATTATGGCATATGCGATTTGGAACTTCTCCTATAGAAAAAATGTGTACTTAGAATGTATGTGAGACAGAGTATATACAGACAAAAAAGTTTATTTTTATATTTTGCATTTGTAGGTTTGTGCTAAACAAAAAGCAGACATCCCACTCTAATACCCTCATATCATAAATAACATCCCGGAAATCACACACACAATCTGACTTTCAATGTATATCAGATTGTGTGTGTTGATTACAAGAATATTATAAATTATTTGTGCCCTTCCTCCCCCCACCCCCATTCTCACAAAGCAGGGGCCCACCGCAGTATCAGCCGCAGGGAGGAAGTGATGACAGCCTCTCACTTCCTCCCTGCTTTACAGAGCACCCATGGGTGGAATGGAGGGGGGAGGCAACATGGAGGGAGAGGAGAGGCTGGAGTTAGCTAATACTGCATGCTCACTCCCATCAGCCTCAGCCAGGACCAGAGCACTAAGCAAGCCACCCTCCTGGACAGGAGGGTGGCTGCATTTATTAAAAGAGTGTGTGTCAGTGTTTATCTGAGTGTGTGTGTCAGATTGTGTGTATGTGCCAGTGTGTATCTGTGTGTCAGTTTGTGTATTTGTGTGTATGTGCCAGTGTGTGTATGTGTTTGTGTCATTGTGTGTGTGTGTGTGTATTTGAGTGTTTGTCTGTTCTTGTCAGTGTGTGTATCTGTGTCAGTGTGTGTATCTGAGTGTTTGTGTCAGTGTGTGTGTGTATCTGTATGTCAGTATGTGTATCAGAATGTGTGTATCTGTGTGTCAGTATGTATATGCCAGTGCATGTATCTGTGTCTCAAGGTGTTCACACATGTGTAGGCTGTGTGTGTCTGGTGAAGGGGTGGAGCTGTAGCTGATTAAGCCACCTCCCTGAAATGCAGTTGGGATGTCTGAAAAAAGTTAATGCATATTGGCACTTTTAATGTGTGCTAATTATTGGCATACATTTACAGGGGCTAGTGACTAACGTCAGAATTGTTGGGAATTTAAATTAATCCTCTTTTTTATCACAAGTCATATCTAAATTGCTAAAACCTGGAACATGTTAATCAGGGTATGAAGTGTTGTCTGGTAGTTGTCTGTATATTATGTCCCAAAGGATTGTCTAGTTGGCTTATACATGGAACAATTAGATCTATACCTTCAATTCCACAAATCTCTTCTCAGCTCCCTTGAAATCTATTATAAGGTATAGAACATGAAAGGATAATGTGCCCTTCCCCCAGTATGATTGCCCTGCAGATACCGTCCTTGAAAATGACATACTGCTGCCAAAGGTTAGCGCTTTAATGCAAAAATATGGATTCATTTAAAAAAATATCAAACTTAAAAAGTCAACTTTCAAAGTCAAAGCATTATTGCAAAAATTATGTAATGTCATCACATTAACAGACTGAAGCACAATTGTAGAGCTATTTATAATGACCACCAGCATTAAAGAAGAGGTCACATTGCTATAATCTACACTTTTGAAAGATACTGCAGGGTACACCATGTTCTACGTAGAAACATGGGGGATGGTTGCACTCACCTGAACATGCTTAACCCCTTAAGGACCAAACTTCTGGAATAAAAGGGAATCATGACATGTCACACATGTCATGTGTCCTTAAGGGGTTAAATGGGGTGCTGCTGGGGGCCATATTATACAATAAACAATACACAAGATCCAGCGCACTCTCCTATCTACTAAACAGCAACTTCAATGTTGATAGATTTTATTAGTTTTTAAAAGTTTTTTTAAAAACACCTAATCTAGGCAAAAACTAATAAAATCTATCAACATTAAAGTTGCTGTTTAGTAGATAGGAGAGTGCGCTGGATCTTGTGTATTTATTGTATAATATGGCCCCCAGCAGCACCCCATTTAAGCATGTTCAGGTGAGTGCAACCATCCCCCATGTTTCATATATATATATATATATATATATATATATATATTTGGGAGTCTAGCCAACTCCTTGGTTTTGCACCCCTCCCTGTTACAGGTGCCTCATCTCAGGTCCCTATTTAGCCTTGTACTGCAGAGAGCCTCAGATGGGATTTTTTCCCAAGTAAGTGGGTTAATCTCATAAGAGCAGACATTAGACTGTGAGAGTAGGACCTGCCAAAGATGGGGTACATTGACATTGTGGCAGGCTTATGCAATGTATGATCATATAATGTAACTAAATCCCCATTATTATTTTTTGCCTAGATTAGGTGTTTTTTAAAAAAAACTTTTAAAAACTAATAAAATCTATCAACATTGAAGTTGCTGTTTAGTAGATAGGAGAGTGCGCTGGAACTTGTGTATTGTTTATGTTCTACGTAGAGTTATTACAGAGTTAGCAGGGCATACTGCTGTGGAGGCTTATGATTGTGGATGACTTTGGATAATAACAAAGTTACCAACCTTTATGGTGCTTTTCCTGGCTAAAATTCATGAGAGTTACAGTCCACAGGATTTAAGTACACATTATCCATAAGTATCCCCTTATCCTTACATCCTCCGTAATTCTAGGCCTAAAACTGTAATGATTCTGCTCTCAGCGCCATTACTCAGTTGGTCAGGCTCTCATCATTTAAAACTCAACATTTCAGCTGTGACAGTTTAATTACATACTGGCTACTTTAAGAGACATGCAGCAATGCACCTCCTGTTGATGGAGATCTTGATTCATCCTTGTTAAAGAGTGATTTTGTATGATGTCATATCTCACCACTTTCATTAACACGAAGCATGAACTGATGAACCAGCAAGCAATGAAAGGTCTGTGGCATTCTCGGGAAAAGCTTCAGTATTCCTGTCCACATGTTTAGACCCTGGATCTTCACAGATATAAGAACACTCCAAGCTACCTCTTCTGCTTGCTGTAATAGTTATGGTGACAGGAGTGTACTTATGCCCACCACTGTAGGGAGTCACTGTTTTTGAATGGTTTGACTTCTTATCTGTGGTCCACTGGGTGTTTCTCCACACCTCTTCTAATAAAGCTGTAATGTAGGATGTTCTAAAGCAGGAACCTCTGTTACTCTCTTGAGCCAAGCAAAAGCAGGGCTTAGACTACTGCTTGAAAGTATAAGGAAGGGAGGATATGAGATGGGAGGAAGGGGAAATAAAAGCAGGGCTGGCACTTTCTTTAGGCAAATTATGCCATTGTCTATGATGCTCTTTAAGAGCTGGCACCTGCATCAACTGTACTGCTTGTTTGGGTCACAGGGTGCCCGTCAGCTGTATTACTGTTGATTACCGTCCGGCATCCACCCCACAGCCAGTTACATATACTGCCCTAATTACAGCTAGTATCCCTGGATATCTAAAGGACAAGGTAGTACATTATTAGTCGCTCCTGTCCCCTGCCCCCTGTCTTGTGCATGTGTACATGTGGGTGGAAGCATTCTAGGAAGTGGGACAGCTGGGATAGGACAGCTGATTTTGTGTGTGTATGGGTGGGTCACTGAGTATGAGTGAATGAGCTAGTGTTTGCATGGATAAGTATGTGTATGCATGTGCATGGGTCTGCATAAAGGACAAAGCTCTAATTTAAAAAAAAAAAAAAAAAAAACTCAATACTTTTAAAGTGGCACTATAGCCACTGGAACCATTACATGATGTAGTGGTTCTGGCAACTGCAGTCGTCCTTGCGTGTTTAGCATTGTAACACTTACAATGCTGAATAGGGTCACCTCTAGAGGCTGTTACTCAGAGAGCTGGTAGATGGACCTCATGGGTTCTGTTCTACAAAGATTGCAGGACCCTCCAAGCTCTGCATGGAGAAGCTGAATGATTGATTCAGTGCATTTCTATGAGGAGATGCTGACTGGTGCAGTGCGGTATTTTGTATAAGTACTGTATATACTCTAAGAATAATATAATTTATGGTTGTTCATGTGATGACACACTAGGATGGAGCGTATGGGTCTGCAAAAATCCTTGCACTGGCCCTGATTAAATGGAAGAGATGAGAGGAAGGAGCAATAAGAGATGAGAGGAAGGGGAAATTAAATTGCCTGTATCTTTGACTCTGTTTCTTTTTTTTTTTTTTAATTCTTTATTTTATTTGTGCGTCAAGTTACAACAAGCGTGCAGTGCCACAACAGCAGCTGCAGGCATTTATATAGCATTGCAAAGTGTGTCAGTTTAAGCAGCACATTTTGTATATATATATATATATAACATGAAAGTCACAGGTTATGCAACATCGGTAGTTTGCAGTAAACATGCTAGGCTAAACATGCAAATGACATAGTTAGGTAATCTTTAGCTTGCGGTATGATACGTAGATTCCATGTTGAGAAACAATAAAGTGAACAAACTTTTAATGCATGGTAATTAGGCTTGAATTATATGGCTAGTATTTGCTAAGCAGGCAACAGAATCTTTAAGCGTGGGAATCTCCCAAGCGGGTCAGCCACTGAGCTGTGGTTGCGCACGACAATCAATAATCAAGCTAGGTACCTGGTGTGTCGGTATGTAATATATCATGCTGGGTGTACTCGGGTGTGTGATTAGGCTGGTACATGCTGTGCTCTATCTCAGGCTAGCTTCATGTGTATGCGTATCAGGTGTGCACATAAATCGCACAGCAAAGCGGCAGGCCCTAGGAGCCACGGCCTCCGCCTCCCCTCCCTGCGCTGGTGTGTGGCTTGGGTCTGGCCTGATGTCCCCTGTACAGGCTTGGCAGTGAGTGAGGTGGGTGCGTGTGATCCGCTGGGCTGGTATGTATTTATGCTCGGTGTGTGTCTTATGTGTGCGTCTGCATTGTGTCATGGGTACTCTGGCAACAGACAGGTTACTTGTTGGTAAGCCGCTAGTTCAATGCTCATCTTCGGTGAACATACGATACTGGTGTCAAAGTTCTCTTTGAGCATAGCCATGCTCAGGGTTGGAGCACAGGCAAGCCTGACACCTGTAGGTAGGTAGTCCAGTTTGCGGCCTGTTTCTTTGGCTGTCTGTGCTCGTGTGCCTTAAAGTCCTGGTTCAACCTATGCCCCGGCTCGGTATCAGGCTCAGGGGGTGGTGTGAGGACCGGAGGCAGTTTTCAGGCATTTCCTCTCCATAGCCCCGGGCTGTCTTGAAGACCTGCACCTTTTGGCCTTGTCCTCGGACACTCACGTGGGAGGCCGAGGTCTTACCCCGCAGGGGCCGGCTGTGGATTCTGGTGTTCAATCGCCGCCTGTGGCGTCGGATCTTCAGCGGTGGTGGCCGGTGCTCTGGGAGTACATCCCCGGTGGTCTTTGGTCCAGATGGGCCCGTCGTGTGGGGTTGCCGAGTTCTAGCGGGAAGAGCGCCCTGGGGGGTCCCACTCATCTCCCGCCTCCTTTCCGACCACCAATTTTCAGTGGTTGATGCTTTAATTGCCGCCCGGTGTGCAGGGAGCTTGTTCCAGGAGCTGTTGTTTGCCTCAGCTCTGCAGTGTTGCCCAGCGTCCGCACCACTCTGTGCACGAGGCAGTCGGTCGGCAGCCATCTTGGGGTGCATCGTCCGGGCCGCGATTCTCCGCAGGGTGGGGGTCAGAGCACAGCTGTGCATCTCAGCGGTCTGCCATGGGGACCGGGATGACCCCCGCCGGTCCTGGGGGGGGGAGCGGAGCAGAGCGCCGTTCAGAGAACTGGGGGAGCGGCCGTCTCACCCCAGCTCAAGCCTTCCTAGGCCACAGACCTCAATCGGGTTACTTTGAAGCCGTATGGAAACTTGGGGGGTACCCCCGTGTTCACCGTCAGCTGGTGAGTATTTGTAGGTTAGGGCTGTAGCCGGTAGCTGCTACGTTTCGCTGTTAGCACCGATATTCTGGTTCTGGTGCAGGAGCTCAGACGAGACGCGTCTGATCCGAACTGCGGTCAGGCTCCGCCCCCCTTGACTCTGTTTCTTTGAATGCTTGTATATTTATTTATTTTTATTTGTGTATATATGAATGTTTGCTTGACTGTTTGTTTGAGCATGTATTTAAAAAACAGTATGACAAAAATGTATGTGTGGTAATTGTGGGAGATGCATCAATTTAGATGGGCCTACGGCAGCTTAAACCATTAAAGGTTTCCTACAAACACCTTGACAACCTCAGTGATTTGAAGAGTGTATGTGCAGTGTTTCACTATGACGCTGTACATACAGAGCTTAACCCCTTTGCTGCTGTACATATAACTCCACCTCCAGCAGCATTATTAGAACATAATTATCCAGCCTGGAACAAAAGTTTTGGGATGGCTCATTTAATTTCTATTGATAATAGACTTTGCTGCTTTCAATTGATGGACACCGCATTCGTGCCCCTTAGTTCATCTGATATCCCTCTCAATGCAGTGAGGGGGAGTGATGTCACTGGAGAAGGATCATGCTGCAGAGAAATATTGGCCTCTGGAATGGATTTCAGTTTTTTTTAATTTTATTTTTTTTATTCAGGAGCGGGAACCACGATAGGTAGGGTTCTAAGGGGTTCTAACAAAGTTTAGAATGAAATGTGAGTTATGTATTTTCCATCAGTTTTCTATTAATTTTATTCTCTGCATTGGACTACCATGACACTATATATAGGGTGAGGTAGAGGCAAAGAATGCCTACAAAATTCAAAATATAAACAAAGAAAAAATTAGACCTGGGCTGCAGATACTCCACACTGAAGTCCCAACAGTGTATATACAACCAAAAAACAAACACGAGTCCTGCGCATCCAGTATAGGTGTGCACACCCAGGTGCTACCACAATTTATTTGAGGACAAAGTTAATGCAGCAAACATTTCGAGCAGCAGCCCTTTCTCAATGCTGCTCAAAACGTTTGCTGCATTAACTTTGTCCTCAAATAAATTGTGGTAGCACCTGGGTGTGCACACCTATACTGGATGCGCAGGACTCGTGTTTGTTTTTTGCTTGGACTACCATGACAGTTTGACAAAGAAAGTGCCCTTTCATCTCATTGAGATCTCCTTGACAGGACTTATTCAACGTAAGTTGATTAATTTAAAAATGTAGTTGCCAGTGTTATGTTACAATAAGATTTACTGAAAACCTCACATCAGAGTTCAACCTGTTGCATACAGCAAAGTTGAGAAGCCACCTATAGCCCTGTGGTCAAGGATAGAAGTTGAAATCAAGCGAAAGGTTATAGGCATATTCTAAAGTTACTATTTTAGAGATTGTTATACATGACTGGTTAGTGTTGCATATCATTAACACAAAACTTTGGTGAATCTATCACAGATACTTCCACCGGCCTGCAGATGGTTCAGAAGTGATGTTTGACCCAGTGTCCATAATGAATGTGGACATCCTAAATTACTGTCAAAAGGAAGCCTGGTGTAAACTGGCATTCTACTTGCTGTCCTTCTTTTACTATTTGTACAGGTGAGTATCAAAAGTAGTCTGAGAAAATGATGGGACATAAACTTGCATTATGTTAGTTGTTATTAAGGAGGGATTCAAGGAGGGATTAAGCACCACAAGAGCTTCTTGGAAAAGTGGCAGGGTTTGAGATACATATCACTTACAATGTAGTGGATAAGAGTAGAGGGAATTAAAGCTCTGATGGATAAATTTCTACACAGTTACAACATATTAGCAAAAGACATGACATCTTTAATCCTAGCATCCTTGCAGCCCTTTATATACCACTAAACTCGGCAAAGATCTGCAACTGCAGGTTAGAAGGTGCTACTTCTGTATTTACATATCCATATATACCTACCACATATCAGTAACAAATTCAGTACATCACACACCATATAAAATGTACTAACTATAAGTTTCTGCCTATGGAACGTTCAGCATGAGTCCCAGCTCTATATATCTATACCTTTATACAGCATCCTGTACTAATTACACTTCTTCCTTGCACGCAGGGTGGGGGCCACTGTACGTTATGTCAGCGCGTAGGATGCTGTGCCTCTGCTGGTGAGTGACTTGTCTCTGGCCCTTTCAAAAAATGCCCCCACCTTGTTTATACAGCCACACTCTGCATGCTGGCACATCTACTCTGCAAACAGTATCTTCTACTAATATTTACATGACACTTGTACATGAAAATCTGCTCTTCTAACTGCAGGTTATAATTCTATACAGCACTAAATACTGTCTCCAAAACCACATCTTATATTAATCAGTTCCAGTCACAGTTCTGTGGTTACGTATAAAGAGAAAACCTGGCAAAGTTCCAAGAGTGAAGAAATAAGCAGAAAAAAAATAATTTGTTTCCATGGTGATTGTTCCACTTAAGAACTTGCCCAGGAATTCCTCTAACTACTCCCATAGTACCCTATAATATCCGCTCACATCTCCTAACTGGCTGACTTACAAATGCCCTTTGTCTCTCTCCCACTCTCACCTCGTTTCCCCATATCCTTTCTTTTTTTTTTCTTTTGTGCATGATATTTCACTCTTTGTTTAACAATCTCACTCTTATCTGTTATGATATCTGACCATTTCTCAGTATGATTTATACACTCGTCACTTTTTGAATCTCCCATCTCCAAACCTTTGAATCCAGGAGACAGAGGAAAGAAAAGAGAAAGAAGGAGACACTTGGTGATAGAGGACTACACTGCAGGGCATCGACCCCACCACCCTGCCAACTAGTGGATTCTCTCTCCCCTTTTTCTCGCACTGTTCTTTCCCTTCTTGATCCCTATAAACCCCCTTCCTATATTCTTCCTGCTTTTCACCCCTCTCTTCTCTGCCCCCCTCTTTTTAGACTGCTGCTGGCTTACAGCTTCTCTTTGTCCGTTTGAAGTCTGTGACTTTATTTCTTTAGACATGTGTGAAGTTTACTGTCAATAAAGAATATATATATATCTATATATTCACTGGCTATAATTGTGTATATAAATAATGGGTATAAATATGAAGACGTGTGCAGTGGTATGATCACACATTGAAATAAAATGAGTGACAGGACTACACTAGGAATCAAATATGTTGTTAGTAGAAATAGTAGGTTTGACATTTTTTTGCAAAATAATTTATTGCATAATAAATAATAATTCTACTTCTTTATGAAATTCTCTTTAGTATTTTTTTCTAGTGTGTTCCGTTTTTATTTTTGTGTTATTTAAATGTAGACTCTATGGCTATTTTTGGGAATCAGAACATCATCAGAAGTCTGACTTATATACATTGCTGTAAAATAATCAGACATTGTTAAGTGTTTGATCTCACAAGACTTAAGAGACAACATGGAAAATGAAAGAATTGCAGTAAATTATGTTTGTTTGTTTTTTTAATTATCTGTGCAATATGTTATTGATTCTGGATCAATGATGAGAACTTAGTTAGTAGATTGAAGTATGCTTCATGCTTGGATAAGGTGTTCTAGGGTCCATACCTCTGTAGCAAATTTAAGTTAGTGACTTCTCTGAAAGCTCAGATTGACAATTAGAAGGACTAAAAATCTTGAAAGGGGTTTGCTGTTTATAGTTTAGTAGGGACATCTAGTGGTTCAGACATAACCAGTAGGGGTATGTAGTGCATTAGAGTCAGACATGTTTTCTGGAGAGGTGGGTGGGGAGCTAAAGAATTTAGCCAATTCTTATTTTGTACATCTAAACAGTCTTTTCTATCTGATGTTGGCCGAGTTAGGGGTGACAGTGTTTGAGGAAGATTTTGTTTCAGTCAACAGTCAAGTGGTATATGCCCCCCTAGTGTGAGCACACAAAAACAATAATTTTATTGAAAAGGCAATATAGGCACCTAGACCATTTAATCTAAACAAAGTAGTCTGAGTGCAGTGTAAAACATTGCAGTTTTAGAGAAAATACAATGTTTACATTGTAGGGTTAAGATTGACTCTTGTGGCTGCCTACTCTTTATAGGAGTGGTGGATTGCACTTGAATCAGAGAGGATCTTATATGCTTGCTAAAAGGATGGCTGTATAGTTGGAGGAAACTATATCAACTAAGGTGGATGGACACACAAAGTAAAAGGTAAAATAAAGAGCAAAAAGTGTTTTATTTTTTTAAAGGAAATATATCTGTTAGTTGAAGTACCAACTAGAGCATAGACTGGTCTGAATCTGGTAATAATGAGTATTGTTAACCTTCTTTCAAACCAAAGTAAGGGAGCACTTTGGGAACAGCAATCATTATATGGTGTTATTTAAGATTAACTCAAAACAATAAATAAATAAATAGTTCACCAAAAGACTTATTTTTTAAAATGTCAAAAACTGTTGGCTAACTGAAAATGTGTCAATTGAAGGTACATAATGTTGGTATTCAAATTAGTGCAACCAAATAAGTAGTTATACATATTTAATTTTGCTTTTCATATGCTAGAAAGTGGCACTTGTGTTATATATTTGATGCATTCATTATGATTGCTTGTTCTCCAGTGTTATCTATATTGCCATATAAATGTTTTGGCTTTTTTTTTTTTTTTTTTTACCACAAATTACCAAAGGCTAGTCCTTGTTTAAAAAATAAAGAATTGCATGGTAGTTTCATTAGGAAATATGTGCCCTGCCCTGTTTTTAAGGGTTCCACTAGCAGTTTTGGGACCTGCATTCTGATTGCACTGGGGATCTTTAAGAGCATCTTTAAATGCACCTTTGAAAAGACAGTGGCAAAACTTATACCTGTTATTTGCAACTGCCTTTGTAAAGGCATTAGATGAAGGCAGCGCTGACAGAGGTTGATTCATTCTGTAAAAAAGAAGGCAGTCAGAGTGATTGATACCTGCCTGGAAGATGTTCATGGTCCCTGGTAATAGAGGAGCAGGGATCTACCAAATAGCGGGACAGGACACACCATCTTGTGGCAAGCGTCAGGATCTGCTGCTAGTAAAGAGAGATGTCTGCAAGAGACCAGCAGGCTATGGGAAGGCAAATGGTGCTTAAATAGTACAGAGATATGGAGCTCCAAAGTACATAGGCAGCCAAACCCTGCTACCCCACAATCTGAGTTTGAGTGCAAATGGCAAGAAATTTTCCACAGCAGACCACATTGCTCAAATATCACAAATGGAGCTGCACCAGGATGCAACTTGAATAAAAACATAACAGGCCTCCCGCAGACAAGTGGAGGCCAAGTAATGATATCAAACTTTATCTGAATGTGACTTTTCAAGCCTTCCATGATTTTGATGAAGAAATTAATGCCTTGCAGGATTTTGAGAAAAAGAACAAGGTGTATTGGATACACGATGTTGACTGGATCCGTCTTTAGCAAGATACTTTGACAAGAATGCTACCTCAGCCCTCTAAGGCTGAGATGGATAGGAGGCCTTGATTGTACCACAGTGCAAGTTTACAGGACAGGTATGCTCTGAATACAGACATTTAAATCAGACACTCCAGAAGGGAATGACTAAAGACAACTGACATCAAGAGTGAGCGATCTACCAGGAGGTCCTTCAATCAGTGGCTTTCAGAACAGAGTTCCTACCACCGTCAGACTCTCCCCAAGTCTTCAATGGTTTAAGAAGTCTTTCAAAACCCATCTCTTCAGGAACACTTATGGCCTCCCAGAGTAACTTCTGCTTCACATACCTGTTTCTTGCACTCCACTCTCTCCTTCAGTTCTTCTTAACGCCCAAGTTGTTTCAGCCTTGGGTAAGTACACTAGCATACATAGGGGCAATTCCTATGTACTTCTGCCAGTACACCCTAACATGGATGTAAGTGTTTTTTGGCATGTGTAATCCAAGTGCACTTGGCCTCTGAGGCCAGATGCTCCCGGACCAGCGCAACAGGTTAGTGCCAGCTGACCTCTTAATGCAGCAGACCAAGCAGTCTTGGGCAAGAATATCAGAATATCAGCAGCTACTTCAAGGGTGACTCAATGGGTTTATTCCTACAAACCCTAGCCAGTGCATCCTGACATCCAGTGCCACAGGTGTAAAGGTCCCAGTGCACCAGGCCAACATTAGTGCGATTTTAAAAAAGAGATTCAATGCACATAAATGTAAAGAACACAGACAATATCTCTTTTATAACTTCTAGAGATTGTAATAATTGATACACAGACTGGAAATTAAGTGTATAGGGGTATAGAAAAATGCCTCTCTGTTTCATTAGAAACTTTACCTTTCAGCTTAAAGACACAAGGAGAAATGTTAGTGTAGGACTCACCTACGAGGTTTTGCCTTGAAGCGGCAGGTGAGTTTACCTTTTAATGGCTATTGGAGTAATACTAAAAAACTTCCAGTTATTTAAATGTGCATAGGGATTTAGAATAGTGTGCAAGTAACTTTTTCTTTGGCTTTTATTGTATGTATTAGGGTTGATGTGCATTATAGTCATTGCTGCCACCCAAGATTAGTGGGAGTTTGAGCACAGGGCTTCATTTTGTATGTTTCAAAATCAGAATAAGTAAGATAACTTTAAATGAGAAGGACTTGGAAGTAATTTCAGACAATGGACTAGCAACAATGCAATGTTAGTCCGCAATTTGCATAGACTAGTATGGTACTGTCACTTATTAATTAAATAATAATAAATAATGAAAACAATAAGATATAAATATACTTTTACCTCTTAAAAACTAAACTGAAATACCCCATCTTCAATATGCTGTGCATTTTTGGAAACTAATTTTTAAAGTATGTTTCGAAAATTAAAACTAGCAGAGGTATGCTACTAAATGAATCTTATACATATATAAAGTGTCTTCTTTGTCACTGCATACCAATTTTCCCCAAAAATAAGACCAGGTCTTATATACATTTTTTTCTCCAAAAAACACACTAGGGCCTATTTTCAGGGGATGCCTTATTTTTATATATTACAGGTGGTCCTCACTTACCGACCGGGTTCCGTTCTTACGACACGATTGTAAAGCGAAATTACCGGTAAGTGCAGGGCCGGTGCTAGGATTTTTAGTTACACAGGCGAAGATGCATTTTGGCACCCCCAACCCTCATTAAAAAAAAAAAAAAATGCATCTTCACCTGTGTGTCTTTCCTTCCAAGCCACAGGCACACAGGCATAATTTTTCAGTCACACAGTCAAAGTCATACAGGTACACTGTCATACAAAGACAGCAATAATCATACAGAGACATACAGACACATACAGTCAGAGACATACAAGCAGAGATATACATGCATACAGAGACATGCAGGCATATAAAGACATACATGCATACAGAGGCATACCGTCATACAGACACATACATACAGACAGGTATACAGAAACATACATACAAAGACATTCAGGCACATACATACAGACATACAGGCATAAAGAAACATACATACAGAGACATACAGGCATGCAGACACATACATACATACATACAGGCATACAAAGACATACACACATACAGATACATGCATGCATACAGAGACATAACGTCATACAGACACATACATATAGACAGGCATACAGACACATACATACATACAGAGGCATACCGTAATGCAGACACATACATACATACAGAAACATGCATACAAAGACATACAGGCATACAGAGACACACAGACAAACACATACGTACATACAGAGACATAAAGGCATACAGTTACATACATTCATACAGAGACATATATGCAGACATTCAGAGACAAACATACATCCAGTTACATACATGCATGCAGAGACATACAGAAACATACGTACAAGACATACAGGCATACGGACACATACATACATACAGAGGCATACCGTCATACAGATACATACATACAGACAGGCATACAGAAAAATACATACTCACACACACACACACACACACACAAACACACACAAACTCACAGACACAAACTCGAACACACACACACACACTGACAGACACACATACTCACATGCGCACACACACTCACACTCACTTACACACACACACTGACATACACACACAAACTCACAGACACACATACACACTGACATACACACTCACACTCACATGCACACACACATACACACACAGTAATTAATAATCTAAATTATATTTAAATGTCCCACCCAGCCTCCCTACCTGGAGAGCTGGCGTGGGTCTCTCATTGGTGGTCCAGTGGGGCTGCTGGGAGGCGTGCGGCTGAACTGAATTAGGAGGCGGCGAGGGAGCTCTGATCTCTCTGACCGGCTCCCTCGCAGGCTGTTTTCTGATGCCGCGGGAGCCGGAATATGACGTCATATTCCGGCTCCCGCGGCATCAGCAAAAGGCGCGCGAGGGAGCTGGTCAGAGCGATCAGAGAGCTCCCTCGCCACCTCCTAATTCATTTCAGCCGCACGCCGCGCCGGGGATCCAGGAGGTGACCAGGCAGGAGGGAGCACTTCCCTCCTGCCGGTCACTGGAATTTTGCGCCCCCAGAGCCGGTGTGCCCTAAGGACGCGCCGGCCCTGGGTAAGTGAGGATGCACTAGCAAGCATGTGCAAGAAAGCATGTCTGTGTTTGGGGGAATTCCCCCGAACTTAGACCAGTTTACTAGCGCATGGAATCCCGCAAATCTAGGTTTGGGGAAACTTCTCCGCACATAAATTAGCTTACTAGCGCATGGAATATATGTTCGAGGAATCCATAAAAAGTAAGCTAGGGCTTATTTTCAGGGGATGTCTTTTTTTCAGGGAAAAACTGCATTTTGCACACAAAAAAAAACCCTGATGGTGACATGGTCACTTGGAAAGCAGAGGGTACATTAACATACCTGATTCTGTACTATCATGCAATAACCTTCTAGTGTCAAGAAGACAGGCTTTCTCATTTTGTGGCACAGTTGGAACTAGCTGATAGGTTTTTTCAATTTCTCTTACAGGGTTATTCACTAAAGGCTGATTATACTGAATGTCCCAAAACCAGCTGACTGCATACACTGCCATACAGACTGCAAAATCCAGACATTGTTCACACTATTCAACAAAGTCGGGATTTTGCAATTCAGGCTCAAATTCGGCTGAAATTGGTCCAAATTTTAGTTGGACGGCTGAAATCCACACTTGGATGTTTTTAAATCCAGACTCGGATTTTAAATAATACAAACAATTTTCAGCAGGCATCACTAGCAGGGACAATAGGCTCCCTTTAACTAAAGGGTTACTCCAACCACCATGACCACTTCTGCTCCATCTCCCACCCCTTGCCAAAACAAAGCATGTGCATGCGCTCTGTACCAGCTAATTAGTCCAATCAAAGGCTTCAGTATGAGCCTTTGACTGGACCGCTTGCAGCTGCACCTGCCGATGTCGTCAGATGGGGATGTTAAAGGAGCACTAGGAGCTTTGCCCAGCGCTGAATAAAAGTAAGTTAAACTTATTTAATCTTTTTTACAGCGATTAGGAGGGGGACCTACAGAGTAATGCCCAATAGGGCATTATTCATTGTTTACAAAAATATATGAATAAGGGTTGGAGTAACCACCGCAGTATCGCCACTAAGGATTCCCTTTCCAGCAGTGTAATAGCTCTTTCAAGATGAAGTAGTGTTTGTAGCTGGTATAACTTTCCTCCCATACATTAGCGGAGACTTAATGCTGGGAGTCGATGTGGTTTATTCAGGCAACGCACACAGACATTTTGCACAGACCCTCACCAATAAACCCACCCAGGCGTCTCTGTGTCTTGGAGATAGAGTTGATAACCAGTAAATTAATTATCATGGAGCATTGACCAAATGCCACAGGGGGAAATGGTTTGACCGGCTGCACACATGGTCCATGCCCAAAAGAGTTCCTGAGTGATATGTGCTTTGGCTGGTCAACTATGCACAAAGCAAAAAGTATTCCTGTCAGCTCTCCGGGAGCAATTGTTCCCCTCCCATTCAGATACCATTCCCCCAAAAAGCGGTCTCCTGGCTCGTTGTTGCAGGGGTCATTACACTGGGTAAAAATGACCGGAAGCCACAACAACCCATAGCTGATCTGAGTTCCATAGCAATCGCGACTAAGTCCAGCTGAAGCCTGTTCGAAAGGGCTTACGCATGAACGATTGCCAGGGATTGAGCATTCAGATGAATTTCAGAGAGGGGAGGTATTGAACCAGGGAAACCATGGATAGGACTCTTGGGGAGGCCAAGGAAGTAAATTCTTAAATTCTTAATTTGAGTGTCAAAACATAAACTAATCTATAACATGAGGACACTTTGTCACAGTGTAATACACAGATATAACTCTATGTTTAAAACTATGCTCCATTGCTCAAGAAATGCAGGATAAAGTTTGAAACACGATGCCTGTTGGTGTTCATTTGCATATTCAACAATTCATCCTGGAAGAATTATTGGAACATTATTTTTCAGAATTTCTGACCTCTGTGAAGTTAGCACCCTGTAATTTTAAAAGGTGAATAAAAATCTACCATTCATTTGTGCTGCATTCGTGCTGATTAGTAACGCAAAAACACATATTTGTGTCAGTTTGGTTTCTGAGATATTGTATTTAAAAAAGTACGTCATACATTTGTGCTGTGTTTTTACTGATTTATTCTGCAGAAATGAATGTCTGTGCAGCTTTGGCTTTGGAGATATTTGATCAAACCCTGTTCACGTTGCACCTCTTGTTATTAAATTTTAAAACCAATATTCCTTTTGTGCTACATTTGTGCTGATTTTTGCTATAAAAAAACGTGCTTTTTTTTGTTAACACCTGGTTTACCTTGATAACTGCCTGGTACTCTGAAAACTCTGAGCAAGCCTCTAAGTTGGGTTAACCTGGCATGCTGGGGTTAACTTGGCATTACTGGAGCTTAACATAGCAACAACGAGGTTAATATGGCTAAAGAAGGTTTGTTAGGCATGATGGGGTTGAAGAGGGCTAAACAGGAACTTAACTGAAAACTTCCAATTTACATTTTTCTAGTTGTGACTTCCAATTTACATTTTTCTAGTTGTGACTTTTTGCTTACTCACTTTGCAGTTACACTAATTATGCTTTGGATTGGGCCAGGGGCGGACTGAGAACCCTCAGGGCCCCCGGGCAAAATAAATCAAGGGCCCCCTTACAGGCCCCACCCATACTCCGCAGCAAGCGCCACCCATGTCCCGCCTCCATGCACCGCCTCCAGCCACACCCTACACAATCTTTAGACACAAGGAACAAAAGTGCAATAATCCCTTCAAGGCCCCAGTAGAGACTACAATTGAGGGCTAATGGGCCATGGAGGGGGGTCTTTCTAGCAGAGGCTATCTCAGTGTCCTTTAGAGAGTGTGTTAGAAAGAATACCCTCCAGGCCCTATTAGAGACTACAATGGAGTCTAATAGGCTTGGAAGGGGGTCTTTCTAACAGAGGCCATCTCAGTGTCCCTGCTGGAAACAGTCGCCTCCCGGCCCCAGTAGAGACTTCAATTGAGGGCTAATGGGCCATGGAGGGGGGGGGGGGGGGGAGAATTCTAGCAGAGGCTATCTCAGTGTCCTTTAGAGAGTGTGTTAGAAAGAATTTCCTCCAGGTCCCATTAGAGACTACAATGGAGTCTAATGGGGCCTGGAGGGGGGTCTCTCCAACACTCTGGTTCCTATTCACAATATAGCAACACAACATAGCTCGCTGATACCTAGGCCAAGTTGGCTCCTGTTACCTTAATTACTGTTGCTGGCTGGCAGTCTGTGGGCTTGCTGGAAGGCTGTGGGCTTACTGGCTGCGGCTGGCAGGCTGTGGGCTTGCTGGCAGGCTGTGGGCTTGCTGGCAGGCTGTGGGCTTGCTGGCTACTGCCGGCAGGCTGTGGGCTTGCTCGCTGCGGCTGGCAGGCTGTGGCTTGCTGGCTGTGGGTTGCTGGCTGGCAGGCTGTGGCTTGCTGGCTTTAAGCCTAACTGGTGGCCTGTGGGCTGGCTGGCTGGCTACTGGCCAGCCTGTGGGCTGGCTGGCTGGCTGGCTGGCCGGCCTGTGGGCTGGCTACTGGGGCACTCGTAGATTATTTAAAGAAATAATCCATGCACAATAACCACTACTGCTCTGTGTAGTCGTTATGGTGCCAGGAGGGCCGGGCCCCCCTCCTAGAGTAAGTAGTCAAACCGTTTAAGAACAGTTTGACAACTTACCTGGGGTCTGCTGGGATATGAGGCTGTAGTAGGGTATAGGAGCAGTGGTGCAATGTGTAAGGGGTGCAGTGTGTGTGTGAAAGGTTCAGTGTGTGTGAAAGGTTCAGTGTGTGTGAGGGGGTGTAGTGTGTGAATGTGTAGGGTGTGTGGGGCAATGTGTGTACGAGGGGGCTGTGTATGTGTGTGGCAATGTTAGTATGGGGGGCTGTGTGTGTATGGGTGGGCAGTGTATGACAGGGAAGGGGGCAATTGCCCTCCTCTTACTCCCCCCCCCTCTTCTTACCCCTTCTTACTCCCCCCTCCCTTCTTACTCCCCCCTCTCTTCTTAACCCCCTCTCTCTCTTCTTAACCCCCTCCCCCTCTTTTTACCATCCCTCCCTCTCTTCTTACCCCCTCCCTCTCTTCTTACCCCCCCTCCCTCCTCTTACCCCCTCCCTCTCTCTTCTTACCCCCCTCCCTCCTCTTACCCCCTCCCTCTCTTCTTACCCCCCTCCCCCTCTTTTTACCCTCCCTCCCTCTCTTCATACCCCCCTCCCTCTCTTCTTACCCCCCTCCCTCCTCTTACCTCCTCCCTCTCTCTTCTTACCCCCTATCCCTCTCTCTTCTTACCCCCCCTCCCTCTCTCTTTTTACCCCCCTCCCTCTCTCTTTTTACCCCCCCTCTCTCTTTTTACCCCCCCTCCCTCTCTCTTTTTACCCCCCTCTCTTTTAACCCCCTCTCTCTTTTAACCCCCTCTCTCTTTTAACCCCCCCTCTCTTTTAACCCTCCCTCTCTCTTTTAACCCCCCTCTCTCTTTTAACCCCCCTCTCTCTTTTAACCCCCCCTCCCTCTCTCTTTTAACCCCCCTCCCTCTCTCTTTTAACCCCCCCTCCCTCTCTCTTTTAACCCCCCCTCCCTCTCTCTTTTAACCCCCCTCTCTCTTTTAACCCCCCTCTCTCTTTTAACCCCCCCTCTCTCTTTTAACGCCCCCTCTCTCTCTTTTACCCCCTCCCTCTCTTTTAACCCCCCTCCCTCTCTCTTTTAACCCCCCTCCCTCTCTCTTTTAACCCCCCTCCCTCTCTCTTTTAATCCACCCTCCCTCTCTCTTTTAACCCCCCCTCCCTCTCTCTTTTAACCCCCCCTCCCTCTCTCTTTTAACCCCCCCCTCCCTCTCTCTTTTAACCCCCCTCTCTCTTTTAACCCCCCCTCCCTCTCTCTTTTAACCCCCCTCTCTCTTTTAACCTCCCCTCCCTCTCTCTTTTAACCCCCCCTCCCTCTCTCTTTTAACCCCCCTCTCTCTTTTAACCCCCCCTCTCTCTCTTTTAACGCCCCCTCTCTCTCTTTTACCCCCCTCCTTCTCTTTTAACCCCCCTCCCTCTCTCTTTTAACCCCCCTCCCTCTCTCTTTTAACCCCCCCCTCCCTCTCTCTTTTAACCCCCCTCTCTCTTTTAACCCCCCTCCCTCTCTCTTTTAACCCCCCCTCTCTCTTTTAACCCCCCCTCCCTCTCTCTTTTAACCCCCCCTCCCTCTCTCTTTTAACCCCCCCTCTCTCTTTTAACCCCCCTCTCTCTTTTAACCCCCCCTCTCTCTCTGTTTTCTGTTTCCTGTACCCGGCCGGACTGACAGGAAGGTGCACACTCAGTGTGCACCTTCCTTTCACTCCGGCCGGGCACCGCGGACCGGAAAGCCGCTCGGCCACGCTACAGGGGAGGGGAGGTGAGGTGAGGTGAGAAGCTGCAGCCGCCTGAGCGCCCTTAGGAGAGCGCTCAGGCGGCTGCAGCATTTAAAGGGGCGGCCGGGCCCCCTGATGGCGGGCCCCCCCTCCCGGCCGGGCCCTCGGACCATGTCCGAAGTGCCCGACCGGTCAGTCCGCCCCTGGATTGGGCTACTTCATACCTATTAAAGGGTTACTCAAATCATCATAACCACTTCTGTCCGCTGTAGTGGTTATGATGCCAAGAGCAATGATTGTTCTCCATACCTGGCTACTGACCAGGTGCTGTGCCTCCATGTTGGGTTGGGTTGGGTGATACACTTCTAGCTTTTGCAGAGCTGCAGAATCTGTAAGCCGTCGCTGTCTTCATTAATTGGCTAAGAGTACCAAAAGACCGATCTCAGCCAATGACTGAAATTTTCTGCAATTAAGTTTGCAGAGATTTTACATTAGCTATTCCAGGTTTCTTTGAGTAAGCCTGTATATGTTGTATTAAATGGTATAATGCCACATTAACCTCTCTTGTGCGATGCTAACCCCCTTACGGGCATATTAGACTTTCTGGTTCAATATTAATCCCTGGTTTTCTATATTTACATTACACCCATTATTGTGGGTGTTTTTATATTTATTATAAACACCTACAAATTGGCCCAGACCAGCACAATAGTATATTTTTATTTATGATTATTTACATGGAGTGCAAACTGCAAACTCGGTGGAGATTGAGGTCACATGGCCTAAAATATGTGTAATATCTCAAAAGCTAAAATAGAACTTTTTTGGAGCCACAAATCAGCACAAAGAAATGGTAAATTAGTTTTAAGATTCAATAACATGGGATGCAGCATAAGAGTGGTTTAATATAATGTGCAATATCTTCAAAACCAAACTGGAAAAAAAAAAAATACTGTGGCACAACTCTGCACAAATGAATGATGTATTTATCTTTAAAGGTTCTTCACTGCCCAAATAAAAAAAAAAAGCTAGTAGATATACTCCAAATGAAAACATTAATGCATTTAATTATGTATATGGTCTCTCTAAAAACAACTTGAAAAAGCTATAGATCTCTTGTCTGCAGACTTTGCAAACCCCTTCACCCCCCCCCCCCCCCCATACCTCATGCGGCTGTTCTCAATAAGAATTATTTGCAAGGCAGATGCTCTGGGAAATTGCCTGCCTCTTGAATTTAGCTCCACTGAGCTAAACAAACCAGAAGGTAACAGGATCAGTTGTCTGATTGATAGCCAAGGGGGTGTAAGAAGGTTTACTTGTGCCCATTTCTATTGAAAAGGGACACACTCTTCACAGATAAAGCATTTCAGGACGCTAATGTTCTTTAGGGATCTGCAGTGTCCCCTTAAGATTTAAAAACAAAGAATCCAAAGTGGATGTGGTTAGACAAAATAAAATGCACAATCAGGGTTGTATGTACTGTGAGGCTAACAAGCCATTTGCAAAAATAGCTGCCCCCAAATTCCCAGGCCAATGCCTTGTTAGCCTTGTTTTAAGGGGGCCCAAGAGCAGGCCGGCTAGCAACCTTTGGGCCCCTAACCGGGCAGGCAGCCATTTGTGTTCCAGGCAGGCAGCAAGCAAGCACTTTCCCCGGAGCTCTTCCTGACATCTTCCGCGTGACCCACAGTGATGCTGGGAGCCGGAATATGACGTCAGTCCGGCTCCCGGCATTACTTAGTGGTGCGCCAGGGAGAGAGCAGGAAGATCACAGCTCCCTCGCCGACCTACTTTGACCGCCTTCCTTCCTAACTGCAAGCCTGCCAGCCCAGCAGCCCCACTTGACCCCAGGTAAATAATTTGTGTGTGTCAGTATGTGTCTGTCAGTCAAAATGTGTGTTAGTTAACAGGAAGAGGTGTGGCCTTGGCAGGCAGGGGCTGGTAATAGGTGCCCACATTTGGTCATGCCTAGGGCAGCACCAATTCAAAATACATCACTGTGCACAATATCTCCGAAACCAAATTACCACAAAGGTTCCTTTTTGTGGCACAAATCCGCACAAGAAATGGCATAATTGTATGTGGGGTGCAAAATAGGTGTGGCTTGATAAAAAATATAATGTGCAATATATCTCAAAACCAAACTGGCACAAACGTTTGTTTTTGCGGCATGAAATCAGAAAAAAAAATTGCCACATTTACACGGATGCTTCTTGATAAATGCTATTGCACTCATATTGTTAAAGTTAAGAATATATCACATGACTGGGAACGATATGGTATACATTAGGAAAATATATTACTATCAGCCTCAACAAGGTCCTAGATTAACATCACATGGTTTTACGATTTATAAAAAGAGGGCATACTGCTGTAGCATCAAATAGGCTTTGAATATACGTAGTAATGTAAAGCAGGAGAGAGCAGCTTACCTGAAAACTAGTACTCATGTGGACAATACAAAGGACAGGTTACTCTGTGCCAGCTATGAATATTATTTACTGTCACGTTATCCAAACGGATTCCCTCAGCTCAGGTCACAATCACAGCCATTAAACATAGGATTATTATCAATTCAATGTTCTTCATTGATTGCCGCTTTCTCCAGAAACAAATTAGTTTTCATTTACAAACACTAGCTAAATGTCCTGTGTGCATTTGAGCATTTCACCATCATCAATCTTACCGTGCTGATTACTGTCCTCTGTTACATTTACAAGAGTGCTTGAGTACTAGTTTGCTAGTATGGTTATTGATATCTGTGTTTCTATATGTATTAAGGCTACATGTGTTTCTTTTGCACATTGCTCTTACATTGTGTGGTAGTGGACATTTGACATTCTCATTATTTTTGACAATAAATATATAGCCTGCTGATGAATTGTTCCTTCCAGCACCCTATTACTGACACCAATATCTATAAAGAATCTTAAACAATAAATCATTCTCCTACAAACCCTTCTAGTGTTCACAAAGGGTTTCTTACACTTAAATGGACATGTATCACGTGACAATTATTTTTTAAACAAGCAAGAAAACACTTTTAAACAAATATACATACATAAATAAAGCAATAAAAACGTTAGTGGGCATTATTGGGGATGCTGGCTTGCATTGTTTGCCATGACTTTGCCTTGAATGAACCATATTATGATACCACTTGCTAAATCTTATATATAAACGAAAAAGAAAATGGAGCACCTCCTGAAAAATAGATTAACACAAATGACAGGTTATTTTCTTTATTTTATTATGTGGTTTAAGATGTACAGATGTGACAGTTTATGCTCTATTAGTGGTTACAGTTAACGTTTTGATGACATGTATGGCAAATCAAAGTACAGGCATCAATGACAAAATTGTGTGATACTTTTGCAACAATCTGTGTATTAATAAATTACTTTGCACATCCAGACACACGTTACTTCATATTTTATATTATTATAGATACAGTACCACTGCTTAGGTTGATTAGGTCACCTTTATATTTTTTTTTCTGCAGTGGTGTCACTAGATTATTTTTAAAGCTTCATGAATAACCACCATATTAAAAAAATATAATAAATCAGGTCCATTATTATTATTACTATTTTTTATATATATTTTTTTAAAACAACATGTTTTATTAAGTGTTACAAGAATAGTAAATTACAATCAATACAGCTGATACAGGAGTAATGTACTGTAACAGCACCAAAGATAAATATTAACCAGAAAGCGTGGACAGCTTGACAGCGGCAGCATTGAATTGCTATTTCATAATTGTTGTACACCTTTCAGGCTAATAAGAAATGCTTTGAAGCTGCTTTGGTAGGACAGAGGATGGAAAGAGAAGAAAGTGCACAATGAAGAGTAAAGAGAGAATGAAAGATTAAAGAAGGAGAAAGGATTGGAGAGAAGGATTTAGGGAAAATGCTTCCTAATGTGATCAAGGGTTCCACGTTGTATTAAAATGTGCAAGGGTGGTATGTAATCATGCAGAGAGCTTCTCTGGGGCTTTATTGTGAATAGGGTTCACAAAATGAGTTATTATTTTACAATTCACGGCCATTTATTTGCAAGCAGAAATGCATATATTATGAGCTATTTTAATGGATGATCTGGGTATTGTACAGCATTTTGGAAAGTTATTAATCAATTAGTTACTAGGTTTGGGCAATATTGCTATTTTGTATTAATATCCTGTATTTTTTAACATATTTTATTCCTTTGTACAGCTTGCAAATTATATACCACTTGTTATATTTGTAATTGCATACTGGAAAAGCTTACAGTTTGAAGGAAGTGGGTATAAAAGCATGATGTATGAGAAAAGAGTGATTGCAAGGTGGACACCAGTATATTTATAGTATTTACTAAGAATGCTATAGTATTTATAATATCTATAACTGACATTTGATAGGACATTTGATATGAGTAGACAAAGCATTCGTTATGGACATATTAATCTTTTCTCTCTCCAACTCTATTTGGACATGGACATTACATTTAGTCCATAAATCCCCACTTACCATCAAGTTATTTTCCATTTCTGCAGAGTAACTGTTTCTTATATAGTAGTTTCCTATATAGTACAGAAATCTTTGTAGGCCAGACTTTAATACTGCATTCTAGCAGATCATAAGGGGAGGGTCATGGGCATATTCATTTTACAGTGTTCAATAGAATCCTGCAATGCCCTGTATATGTATGGATGCATATTGTAACTCTTTTTTAATGGTGTATAATGGTGTGACATCAAAGGCAATACCTTGGCAAGTAGGAACTGCACATTTTTTTATAACAAATAAGTTTATCTAAGATATGGCAAAAAAATGAAACTTGGGTGTATCACGCTAAGCTGACTTATATGTATTTAAGGTGCTATAATGAAGATAACATTTGCATAATAGATAGTATAAAGGTTATGGCGATCAAGGAATCAGAATGTACCATGGCTTTGTTCCTGTTTATGTTTTGGATGATGTGACAGACTCACAACATAGGTTGTAAACTCATAGAGGTACTTTTCCTACCTTAGTTACTGTACTACGTTAGAGGCATAGGTTCTAGCTAAGCAGGGTAGGCACTTATCCGCTATAAAATAAAAAAGTTAATTAAATTAATGATGTTACTAGGTACTAAAGACACGACCGCTAAATTAGAATGCCGTGGAGTTACAGCATGTGTACTTTTTACACCCCTATGATTAGCCTGTGGCTTATTGTATAACTATATTAGCCTGAGGCAGGCGGGGGGAATGCATGGTTCTGAAACCGGTTTGTGAACAAATTGGGCAACTGGTCTGCTACCCTAACACACAGCAAAATAAATAGTAACTCAGAAGGAACATTAACAAAATAAACAGAACTTATTTAAGACCCAGGCCTGGATGATTTTTTTGGAGATCTGCCAGTTGATCCCATAGTACAGACTTTGTAACTGGGGAAGAGTCTGATCTCTGTTGTGGAGCAAGCAGGTTCCACAGATCTCCAATCATGAACACCACACTGCTGCCCATGAAGATTAAGCTGTTTAGAAGGATACCCAGTGTATGAATAGTGCAGACGTAACTGGACTTTTTATATGTGGCTATATACAGGCTTAAATGCATTGAGATAAAACAAGCTAAAAGTAATTGGTGGGGAGGGAAAAAGATGAAATTAAATGCATTTTTAATCTTGACAGATTACAGCCAAAAAGGTATGAATATTGGAATTCAGTTATGTCATTGGCATTACAGATTATGTCTTAGTTGATGTTAATTTAATATTTAATGTTTAATATGATAGGATTTGGAATTAACATATAGGAATTTCCCTTACAAGTAGTATTCTTTTATACCTTTTCTTAAACCTTTGTATCTAATTCTTTATATAAATTGACATTATATTATTTTTCTAACCTAGAATTGGTTAAATAATATATTAGTTTTCATGGCTGCAATTAAAAAGTAGAAGTTTGGAATAAAGTAGCATAATATTTATACAAAACACATAATTTGTGAATGGCAGTTTACCACCAGAAAGGGATAACTGGTGTATTTAGGATTTTTCTTACATTACCTATATTAACCTGCTATGTGATCCTAGAGCTGGCCTCCCAATTTTGTCAGGACAATCCCAATTTTCGGTACTGTCCTACCATCCTGACTTCGCTTTTGAGCCACTTTTGCAGAAACCAGGGAACTGTCCCTAAAAAGCATAGTGCAAGTGCATCGTTAGATGCGCTTGCACTATGTTCAGGGCATTAGGTCAATGCAAAGAGCACTGAAAATGGACTGCGCCTTAGATTATTGGCAGCCAGCCTGGCATGCATTCACGCCAGGTTGACCTGTCAGTAATTAGCCTGCCATTAATTTTCACAATCAGATCACTGGCCTGCCCCCCATTACTACCCTCCCACTGGCAACCCAATTCTCTGCATACGGAGTTGGGAAGTGTGCTAGGTAGTGTACTTGAAACATTACTTGTTGCCAAATTGAAAATAGCCAGAAGAATTTACACAGACGTAACAGTGTAGCAAACATTGTCTGCTTTTTATTATCAAATGGACAAACTTTTAGTAAAAAAAATAAAATAAAACAAAGTAAAAATCTACAGAAATGTTTTTATTGGGTTTTGTGAAATTTATAAACTTCAGACTGCACTCCCTATTAAGTTCTAAATCTTAAAAATCACAGTATAGCATTATATTGTTACCTTTTAAGGCACCACCAAATGAAGTGTCTAGTCCAGAACAAGTTCACATAGGTGCTGTTATTTTAGGTACATTTGAAAACTCTTACTCAATAAATCTTATTCAATTAAAATGTTTAAATGCACTAGTGGCATCTAATAGTTAATCTTGCATTATGTTGGACTCCAGTTAGTCACTATTTGACACTAGTGACATTCTAAAATGTAACCATTCAGTATCTTATTTTAGCAGTATAACAGCTCCCTTGTATGCTGATATCAACCACTAGAGAAATCCACATATTCTTTGCTAGAAGAGGTCTGAAAATAATTGGCCCTGCATAAATATTTTGAAGTCAAGAAAGATAAGGAGCTAAAGAACTGGGCCTAATGAGCAGGATTATAATCGGGTGCACCTTTTGGCAGATCTTTTGGAAGACAATGATATACAATTGTTACCTTTTACTGTCTCTCTAAAATTCACAAGAATAAACAAGATCCAAAAGGAAGTCCGGGTGTGAGAAACTCACACAGTCAGTCAGAAGTTATATTCACAAAGTGTTTATATAAACTATGCTAAATGAGTTGCAATCATTGAAGGTGCCACCTGTCATAAGTTCTAACCCCAATGTGCAGAGTCTAGGTTAGCAGTAATAAACTGGACTGAAATAAACATCTTACTGGGCCTTAGAGTGGCCGGACCTAATGTAATATAGGTAGGAAACATGGTCAAATTAAAACCTAGGTCAGGTTAACAGAGAGACAGGAAAAACGAGAACTAGCTTAAGTCAGATACACAGTTTATTAATCATGCAGGTAAACAGGACAGTAAAGGGTTACTGAGAAACTCAGGGTCAAGAACAAAGCCAAGGTCAAGAGCAGAAATAACATTGTTTATCAGGTAATGCACTAAAGGGTACTGACGACAGAAACCACAATAGAATACAGCAAATATGGCCAGAGAAGCTTCAATACCATTAATTGTGTTTTGATTGGTCCATGTCATGCCTGCGACCCCCAAAACCCAAATGTGAACGGAAGTATCGGACTGATGTGGACCAATTTGAGCTGAAAGTGAGGGGACACTCACATTGCCATTTTAAAAATGTGCTCTGGACGAGAGCAGCTTTCTTTACTCAACTTCACGTGAATGACTTTGCCCTCAAAATATATAGGTTAAGGAGGGGTTTTCAACAAGGTGGTGTGGAAAATGTTAGGTATACACATGTTTCTAGGAAGATTCAAGGCATATTTAATGGGATTAATTTACACATTACATGGAAAGGCCGAATAAATGAAAAAGCCGGTTTCACAGAAGGAGCTTGGAGATAGTTATTATGGGTACAAAGCCAGAACATATCTCCCAAGCCATAACAGAGGACCCCAACCAGCATAAGGACCAGTTAAGTAGTGCTAGGTAATGCTACACCACCAGGGCAATGGATATCGAGGCCCTGTACAGTTCTATTCCTTACAAATTGGGGCACTGGCATACAAGGTATTCCCTGGAAAAGAAAGGGGAACAGTGTCATCTACAATTTAGTTTTGTGCTGAAACTCCTGGAGTTTGTGCTGACCCACAACTACTTCTGGTTTAACAACACACACAACCACCAAGACAGCTATGGGGACATCCTCTGTGCCCTCATGTGCCAAGCTACAGCTGGCATGGTGGGAAAAAGTGGTTGTGAAGTCAGATGACTTGGCACTGTTTATATAATCTGTGTACCTATGGAAGAGGTACATCAATTACATTTTGATTGTCTGGTTGGGGACAAAATGTGGTTTTCAGGATTTTGTGAAGTGCCTAAACACTTAAATCTCTACTTTGAAGCAGAAATTGGGAATAAAACCATAATATTTCTGGATGTTACCCTGGCCATTCAGAATGATGGAACAGTGATGTCCTCTTTATATAAAAAAAACACTGCTTCATCATCCTGCTGCCCTTAAAAAATGCATGCCTACATGACAGTACCTTAGACTCAGGAGGAATTGCATGAGTCTGCAGGACTTCCAGGAAAAAGCTAAAACTTTTAGAATGATGCGTAAAAATGTGTCCCTTTAAAGATTTTGAGGTTTTTAGCATAGTATTGTCAGGCCTTAAGCCTCCCGATGTCTCCTCATGCTTCCGGGTTTGACGGAACTTAGCCACACCCCCATTGACGCGGTCTGCTATTTAATGCGACCGCACCAGCTGATAGACGCTGGATTATTGAAACGCGTACCGCACCTAACTCACCGGCTCACATACCTCGCGGAGACGACCACATGCTACTGGACCGGACTGGAGGATTATTCAAGTCCCCAACATCTCTCCTCATCACCGACAAGTGCCTGCACTCTCTCCAACCATTCACTGAAGCAATCGCCTCAGAGGAGAGCTGGGGACACAATCCCTCTACTTCTGGAAGCTAAGTATCTTACAGTCTCTGAGATAAGAGCTAACAATGCTAAAGCTTTATTTCTTCATACTAAAGTCTTCTATCAAGTTGTCCAGCAAGCCTGCTACAGATTTCCTCAAATCAAGTATTATTCAAGTTCAGCTGTACCTGTCTTGCTACAGATAGTCATATTTCTTATTACTAAAGTTTGCTATCAGGTTGTCAAGCAAGCCTGCTACAGCTTTCCTCAAATCAAGTATTATTCAAGATCAGCTGTATCTGTCTTGCTACTGATAATACCAAAGTATACAATCTCTATAATTTGAACTGTTAACAAGAATAACGGACTCTAATGAATTCTGAACCTTGTCATTGCTAACTGAAGCAAACCGTTTATTATTTAAAGAAACAGTACCTGTAATTCTGGAACTGAAGTCTCAGTTCCATCTAAGTATATTAATAAAATATCAAAGTCCTAAGAAATCTGCAGTTGTGTTCCACATCATTTACTGTGAACGTGACAGAATAATCCAGCCATTGTAATGGAACCAGCAGATTTCGATTCTAAAGTATTGTTGCTGAATCAACGAGTCGATTCACTTAACCAAGGTGTGCAAGACCTGCAGGTTACAAATGAAAGAATTCTCACTTATGTCAGAGACTTACAAACATATACTCCTCATACTGTTCTGCACTCAACTAGCGATCCTGCTGTATGTAACCCTGAAAAATTCTATGGTGATCGTTCTAAATATAGGGAGTTTTTTAATTCCTGCAAATTATTGATTGCTTTAAAACCTAGATCTTATCCTACAGAAAGATCTAAGGTTTTTTCAGTTATCTCATTTCTGAGAGGTGAACCTATGTCCTGGGCCCATTCCTTTTTGGACAATGATGACCCCATCTTAGATTCACTGGAGGAATTCTTTAAAGCCATGTCTCTTCTCTATGAAGATCCATACAAACAAAATACTGCTGAATTAACAATTAGAACCTTGCTGCAAAAACATAGACTCGTTGAAGATTATATCGCTGAATTTAAAAGATGGGCAGTAGAAACGCAATGGAATGACATCGCATTGCGCAACCAGTTTCGAATCGGCTTATATGAAGCTGTAAAGGATGAACTATCCAGAATAGAACTCCCCACTACTTTGAACGCTCTGATTCATCTATCGATCAGCATTGACAGAAGGCTTAGAGAAAGAAAGGCCGAAAAGGCTCTCTCAACTTCAATTGGGAAAAAATAATTTCATCCTCCAAAGCCTTCTGACAACTCATCCTTACCAACCGAACCTATGGAAATAGGGGTAATAAGAAGCCCCCTCACTCCTGAAGAGAAAAATCGACGACGTATATTAAACCTCTGCATGTATTGTGCCTCTCAAGTTCATTTGGTCTCTGATTGCCCCTTATTGAAACGGATAAAGGGCAGTAGGCAGACTCATGCCTCTTCCATCCTAAGTGCACTCCCCTCTACAGCAAATACTCAAATGTCCCCTATCATTCTCATATTACAGTGGGACAATGAAAGAATTATGACCAAGGCTGTCATCGATTCCGGTGCAAATGGAGTGTTCATCGACTCAGCCTTTGTAACAAAGAATAAAATTCCTTGTATTCGTAAAAGAACTTCTGTTCCTGTTAGAGTGATTGACGGGTCCCTCATCTCATCGGGACCAATACTTCATGAAACCATCCCTCTAAAAGTAACCACCAATCATACTCATACTGAATTTCTTACATTTAATGTTCTTCCATCACCACTTTATCCAGTTATAATAGGGATCAATTGGTTAAGAAACCACAACCCTCAAATTTCTTGGTCCCCTTTTTCTCTCACCTTTAACTCTGACTATTGTAAGAAAACATGCTTAAAACATATTCCAAGCTTTCAGACTACTAAAGAACCAGCTATACCCTCTTGTTATTCGGACACCGAACTGAAACCTCCTCCTCATACAGTAGTTGGGACTCTATCTTCCCTTCTCGACGACATAAAAGGACTCAGTAAAGATACTCTTAATCTTCCTACATCAGTTAAACTATCAAAGAAAGACGGTCTCTACTATTTCAAGGACCGAATTTACGTACCTCCTGCTTTCAGAAATCAAGTGCTCAATTTTATTCATGATTCTACCCTGGCAGATCATCCAGGTATAAAAAAGATCCTTGAATTGTCCAAGAGAAATTATTGGTGGCCTCATCAAGACAAAACCGTTGAATCATATGTTAAAACTTGTTCAATCTGCCAAAGATCCAAACATGAACATCAGCACCTAAGTAGTCAATTATTGAACCTGCCGATTCTCGGAAAACCTTGGCAATCCATTTCTATGCACTTCTTGGTGGATCTTCCCCCTTCTCAACAGCATACCACTATTCTAGTGGTAGTGGACCGCTTCACGAAAATGTCCCATTTTATCCCTTTAAAGATGTTACCCTCATCCTCTGAACTTTCAAAATTATTTCTTGACAACATTGTAAAACTTCATGGACTGCCTGACGAAATCATTTCAGACCGAGAGACTCAGTTTACCTCCAAATTCTGGAACGCATTATGTGCTTCTCTCCATATCCAACGTAAATTGTCATCCGCATATCTTCCCCAAACTGATTGACAAACTGAAAGAGTCAACCAATGCTTAGAGCAATATCTACGATGTTATTGTTCTCACTTACAAGATGATTGGATAACCTGGTTGCCCATGGCAGAATTCGTATACAACAACTCCTATCATACTAATAGCAAAATGACTCAATTTTTCTCCAACTATGGATTTCATCCCTCCTTGTTTCCTGCTCAGACAAGTCTTTCGTCTAACTCCTCAGTTTCGAATCAAATCTCTCACATGTCATCTTTATTCAAATTTTTACATGAACTTTTGGAATTTGCATTATCCACTCAAAGAAAAAATTTTGATATTAAAGAAAGATCTTCCCCCGATTATGGGATTGGGGATCTTGTCTTGCTTTCCTCAAAGGACATTTTCATAAATTGGCCATCTAAGAAGTTAAGTTCCCTTTTTCATGGTCCATTTCCAATTAAGTCAATAATCAACTGTAATGTTGTTGAATTGAAGCTTCCATCTACTTTGAAAATTCATCCCGTTTTCCATGTATCCTTACTTAAAACTCATCATCCTCATCCTTTCCATGGAGCTGTAACTACTTCTCCTGATCCTGTTCTAGTCCAAGGTATAGAAGAATACGAGATTCACAAAATTCTGAATTCAAGGATTCATCGGGGCTCTTTACAATACCTCATTAGATGGAAGGGATATGGAATTGATGAAGATACTTGGGAAAACTCCTCTGGGATCCATGCTGACAAATTGATTTCCGCTTTTCACAGACGCTACCCTTCTAAACCATGTTGAGATAGCACCCTGAGGTTGCTCATTAAGGTGGGGGTACTGTCAGGCCTTAAGCCTCCCGATGTCTCCTCATGCTTCCGGGTTTGACGGAACTTAGCCACACCCCCATTGACGCGGTCTGCTATTTAATGCGACCGCACCAGCTGATAGACGCTGGATTATTGAAACGCCTACCGCACCTAACTCACCGGCTCACATACCTCGCGGAGACGACCACATGCTACTGGACCGGACTGGAGGATTATTCAAGTCCCCAACATCTCTCCTCATCACCGACAAGTGCCTGCACTCTCTGCAACCATTCACTGAAGCAACCGCCTCAGAGGAGAGCTGGGGACACAATCCCTCTACTTCTGGAAGCTAAGTATCTTACAGTCTCTGAGATAAGAGCTAACAATGCTAAAGCTTTATTTCAACTTACTAAAGTCTGCTATCAAATTGTCCAGCAAGCCTGCTACAGCTTTCCTCAAATCAAGATTTATTCAAGTTCAGCTGTACCTGTCTTGCTACAGATAGTCATATTTCTTATTACTAAAGTTTGCTATCAGGTTGTCAAGCAAGCCTGCTACAGCTTTCCTCAAATCAAGTATTATTCAAGATCAGCTGTATCTGTCTTGCTACTGATAATACCAAAGTATACGATCTCTATAATTTGAACTGTTAACAAGAATAACGGACTCTAATGAATTCTGAACCTTGTCATTGCTAACTGAAGCAAACCGTTTATTATTTAAAGAAACAGTACCTGTAATTCTGGAACTGAAGTCTCTGTTCCATCTAAGTATATTAATAAAATATCAAAGTCCTAAGAAATCTGCAGTTGTGTTCCACATCATTTACTGTGAACGTGACAAGTATATTGGTTGATGGTTTAAAAATGTTCTTAGCTTGAGAGATAACCTTCTTTTTTATATTTTATTAACCATTTTTTTCAGTCACTTAGCTATGTATATATTGTTTTTATTTCACCTAGCTGCGTGACATCATATTTCTTACACACCTACAGTATGTGTAATAATAGTATTTGTGGGTCTTTTCTAACATTTCTGATACTGGCCTTAATTACACTCTCGGCAAAACACAGTTTAAAATTGTCAATATGTGTTGACTGATATATTTATCAATATTGACTGGATTTAATCATATAGTGGGCAGTTGAATGATAAAGGAGGGGCTTCAGTGTATCCCACCCATAGTCAGCAGATAAGAGCTCTTATCAGAGGTGGTGCCGGGTTACTTGTCATGGGGTGGAAATCTACGTTGGCATCCCTCTGAATTATATTAAAAATCATTTGTGTGCTGCTTTCACACCCACTCAAACCTTTGTGTGTTGCTCCTATTCCTCTTCTGAAACCTTGTGTGTCTCTTAAACCATTTCATTTTCTTGTGTGTCTCTTAACAAAGGTTACTTCTGTTGTATCTCTTAGTCCCCCCCTTTCCTCTTGTCTTTTTCACAATCCTCTTTTTTGTCTCTCACATACATACATAGTGACATGCATGCATACATAGATATGGAATCACATACAAACATGGACAACCACATTCACATACATAGACACACAATAACAGAAAGTTGCAACATAAATAATTACATGATTATACACACAGATGCACACCATCACATGATCAAACAAGCACACCCCCTCAAAGGTACACAGTCACAGACACACAATCAAATAGACTCAGACACACACACACCGCCGCACATCCAGGTGCACAGTAAGACAGACACTGTCACACAGTCGTCAGGTACACACAGTCAGACACATACAGTATGTAACATATAGTTACACACAGACACATGCACTCAGTCACTCACCACACACAGTGAATGGCATACAGTCACAGTTTCAGGCAAACACACAGTAACACACAGTTACAGGAACACACAGTCAGACACCACGCACATAATCACAGGCACACAGTCACAAACTTAGTCGTAGTCATAGTCACTGTTAAAAAGACACACTGTCACACACACATACAGGCACATGCAATTACAGGCGCACACACTGTTACAGGTACAGTTAGGCATTATAAAGAATAGTCAGTGTGCAAGGACCTATGGAGATATTATGTTATATAGATATAAGATTAGGTGATTTATGGGCTTTATATATATATATATATATATATATATGTATATATATATATATATATATATATATATATATGTATATATATATATATATATATATATATATATATATATATATATATATATATATATATATATATTAGAACTTTTTCCCCTACCATAGTAATGGATAAAGATATTTTGATGTTCCTCTGAACAAAATCTATATACATATTTTTTTTGCATTAACTTGAGTGTGGTATATTTTTATTTTATTTTTTTATTATTTGATTCAAAATCTATTAATTAAATAAACTAAGCTTTTCAACAAGTAAACATGTTTTGTGCATTCAACTTCTAGCAGAACCACTGACTACCAGGCAGTTCTGATGAGGTGAACGGCTCACAGAAATCACTCAATTCTTTTTAAGTGGGAAATAAATGTGTTCATGTATTTATAGACATAATGTATGGTTTATCCTTTCTGTTACACTTTAAAACATAATATATTGCTTTTTTAAAATCCAATTTCTTCTAATAGCATTAGCACAGAAAAACACTTCAATGTTTATTTAATTTTAAGATGAGATTACCATGTTGTACCTTTCATGTTAAAGTTATACATTATTCTAGAAAATGCTTTAATTTTCTGTTTTAGTCGAGACACTAATTGCCCAGACACAATATGTCAGAATTGTGGTTCTAAATATAATAATAAAAAATATAGTTATGCAATGTCATTGGAAGCAATTTAAGTTAAATGGTCATATCACAAATTATATGCATTATATTATTGCGCACACAGCTGATTTTTTTTTAAAGAAACCATAGCTTATTTTTTTTTAAGAAACAGTGACCCACATTACAATCTGTAATCAATCATTAAATAATCAGTCATATTTTCTGACTTGGCCAGTATTGCATAACAGTTATCACAGCAATCAAACTGAAATTAAAGGAATGCTTGGTGGGCTGTTATCACTGGTCCTGAACGAAATTATTTTTGGATGCAATAGCAAACCAAAGTGATATTTACTACTTTTATGTTTGACCAGCGTTTCTTATCTTCTTTTTCTTGCAAATTATCGTTTTTATTTTGTTTATGCAAGTTCAAGTTCACATACAGAAGAAAGAAAGTTCACAAAGGCATTGATCAAACAATGTCATTGCATTACAAAGAGTCTCCAATATATGGTAAACGAATATTTGTATAGTAGGTAACAAAGGTTTGCTGTAGTACAATTGCTAGAGCATTAACTGTAATAAGGCTATATTGGTTTGTCAATCTCTTCATAATGAAAAGGAAAAAAGATTACATAAAATCCTTTGTTGCTGCCCCTTGGGGGTAAATATCAGCTGTCGTATTGGAAGTGTTTGACATCGAGTTTGTGAGTGTGAACTTGAAAAAACTATGCATATGTTTATAAAAATGTTAAGAGAAAGTATAAGAAAATGAGATAAAATTAGAGGTAAAATATAAAAGTAAGATACCAAGCTGTATATTAAAGGAACACTATAGGGTCAGGAACACAAACATGTATTCCTGACCCTATAGTGTTAAAAACACAATCTACCCCTCCCCCCTGCTCCCACTTGCCCCTATAAATATAGTAAAATTGTTACTTGGATTCAAGTCTGCAGATGCTGTCTCTGACCCTGACCTGCCTGCTTCTGCTGACATCATCAGAAGTGATTATGTGAGCTAATCGCAACGCTTCCCCATAGGATTGAGCAGGGCTGCCATCAGAAATTTTGGGGCCCCTGACAAAGCACAAGGTCTGGCCCCCCCTCCCCCCTCCCCCTCCCTCCCAGGCCCGCCCACGCCCTACCTAGTCCGCTGACAATGATGCGGGACTGAATGTGGTGTGTATAGTGGAAGTGAATTAGAATGTGTGTAATGGATGTAGTGTTTGTGTGTATTAGATACTGTTTGAGCAGTCAATGCAGAGTGTGTGTTTGTGTAGCGGATGCAGTGTGTATAGTGAACGCAGAGTGTATTTGAGTAGTGGATGTAGTGTGTGTACAGTGATGTAGTGTGTGTTTGTGTAGTGGATGTAGTGTTTGTATGTACTAGATGAAATGTGTTTAGTGGATGCAGTGTCTGTAGTTGATGTAGTGTGTGTATTAGACGCAGTGTCTGTGTCTAGTGAATGCAGAGTGTTTCAATTTGTGGTGGATGTAGTGTGTGTACTGTGAATACAGGATGTTTGTGTAGTGGATGCTGTGTGTACAGTTAATGCAGAGTGTGTGTCAGTATAGTGAATCCAGAGTGTGTGCATAGTTTAGTGAATGCAGAGTGTGTGTTAGTGTGTAATGAATGCAGAGTGTGTGTTAGTGTGTAGTGAATGCAGAGTGTGTCAGTGTAATGAATGTAGTGTGTGTGTTAGTGCAGTGAATGCAGAGTGTTTGTAAATGTGTAGTGAATGCAGAGTGTGTGTTAATGTGTAGTGAATGCAGAGAGTGTGTCAATGTGTAGTGAATGCAGAGAGTGTCTTAGTGTAGTGAATGCAGAGAGTGTGTTAATGTGTAGTGAATGCAGAGAGTGTGTTAGTGTGTAGCGGATGCAGAGTCTGTGTTAGTGTAGTGAATGCAGAGAGTGTGTTAGTGTGTAGCGGATGCAGAGTGTGTGTTAGTGTAGTGAATGCAGAGTGTGTGTTAGTGTAGTGAATGCAGAGTGTGTTAGTGTGTAGCGGATGCAGAGTGTGTGTTAGTGTAGTGAATGCAGAGTGTGGTAATGTGTAGCGAATGCAGAGTGTGTGTCAGTATAGTGGATGCAGTGAGTGTGTTAGTGTGTAGTGTATGCAGAGTGCATGTTGTATTAGTGAATGCAGTGTGTGTATTGTATTAGTGTATGCACTGTGTGTGTTAGTGTATGCAGTGTGTGTTGTATTAGTGTATGCAGTGTGTGTGTTTGTGTATGCAGTGTGTGTTGTATTAGTGTATGCAGTGTGTGTTGTGTCAGTGTATGCAGAGTGTGTTGTGTTAGTGTATGCGGTGTGTGTGTTGTGTCAGTGTATGCAGTGTGTGTGTTGTGTTAGTGTATGCAGTGTGTGTGTTGTGTCAGTGTATGCAGATTGTGTGTTGTGTTAGTGTATGCAGTGTGTGTTGTGTCAGTGTATGCAGAGTGTGTTGTGTCAGGGTATGCAAAGTGTGTGTTGTGTTAGTGTATGCAGTGTGTGTTGTGTTGGTATATGCAGTGTGTGTTGTGTTAGTGTATGTAGTGTGTGTGTGTTGTGTCAGTGTATGTAGTGTGTGTGTGTTGTGTCAGTGTATGTAGTGTGTGTGTGTTGTGTCAGTGTATGTAGTGTGTGTGTTGTGTCAGTGTATGCAGTGTGTGTGTGTTGTGTCAGTGTATGCAGTGTGTGTGTGTGTTGTGTCAGTGTATGCAGAGTGTGTTGTGTCAGTGTATGCAAAGTGTGTGTTGTGTTAGTGTATGCAGTGTGTGTTGTGTTGGTATATGCAGTGTGTGTTGTGTTAGTGTATGTAGTGTGTGTGTGTTGTGTCAGTGTATGTAGTGTGTATGTGTGTTGTGTCAGTGTATGTAGTGTGTGTGTGTTGTGTCAGTGTATGCAGTGTGTGTGTGTTGTGTCAGTGTATGCAGTGTGTGTGTGTGTTGTGTCAGTGTATGTAGTGTGTGTTGTGTCAGTGTATGTAGTGTGTGTTGTGTCAGTGTATGTAGTGTGTGTGTGTTGTGTCAGTGTATGCAGTGTGTGTGTGTTGTGTCAGTGTATGTAGTGTGTGTGTGTGTGTGTTTTGTGTCAGTGTATGCAGTGTGTGTGTTTTGTCAGTGTATGTAGTGTGTGTGTGTGTGTTGTGTCAGTGTATGTAGTGTGTGTGTGTTGTGTCAGTGTATGTAGTGTGTGTGTGTGTGTGTGTGTTTTGTGTCAGTGTATGCAGTGTTTGTGTTTTGTCAGTGTATGTAGTGTGTGTGTGTGTTGTGTCAGTGTATGTAGTGTGTGTGTGTAAATGTCCAATGAGGAGGGGGGGGCATTTTAACATTATATAAAAAAAAAATGTAATTAATTAAATTGTTTCTCCCCCCTCCCTGCTTACCTGTGTCTAGGGAGGGGGGAGATTCCATCCCTGGTGGTCCGGTGGCATGGTGGGGCCCCTCCGGCTTCCTGTTACCGCAAAGGGGGCCCAGGCAGCACACAGCTTCTCCTCGTCTCTCCTCCAATAACTCTCGCGAGACCCGCGGAGCGTTGCCATGGCAACCGGGTCTCGCGAGAGTTATTAGCAGGGAGAAGAAGAGAAGAGGCAGTGTGCTGGGCCCCCTCTGCGGTAACAGGGAGCTGGGGGGCCCGCGGCTGCACACATAGATAGCGATATTCGCTATCTATGTGTGCAGGGAGGGAAAGTGGGGCCCGGGACTGCCAGAGCAGTCCGGGCCCCCCAGGGCCGCCGGGCCCGTGACAACTGTCACGGTTGTCACCCCCTGATGGCGGCCCTGAGATTGAGAGTGTCAAGGAGGCAGATCAGATCAGGGCAGAGCCAGCACAAGTCAAACACAGCCCTGGCCAATTAGCATCTCCTCATAGAGATGAATTGAATCAATGCATCTCTATGAGGAAAGTTCAGTGTCTGCATGCAGAGGGTGGATAAACTAAATGGCAGTGCTGCATGGTGTGCAGCAGTTCCCCAGGAAGCACTTTTAGCAGCCATCTGAGGAGTGGCAAGTGGAGTTATCACTAGGCTGTAATGTAAACACTGCATTTTCCCTAAAAAAGACTGTGTTTACTGCAAAAAGCCTGAAGGAAAGGATTCTACTCACCAGAACAAGTGTAATAAGCTGTAGTTGTTCTGGTGACTATAGTGTCCTTTTAAAGGGTATTGTACTGTATAGTTGTGTGAGGGGCAAATAAGGCCGTAAAGGAAATAAAAAATAAAGGGGGGAATAAGTCGGTTGTGGTGTGCCGGAACCGACGTCGTGGTAGGCCTGTAATAAAAGAGGGCAAAAGGATACCTGTTTAAAAGCAATCAACAACCTTAAATAGCCTAACTGTATGGTAACAGCTGAGCGAGTAATTAGGTGCCCGGTGCTTTGAACGGTCCTCAAACTTGTGCAAGGGGAAGTAAGGAATATAAAACATGTTGGCCATCTAGCATAGACTAAGTGTGGGGTAGAGAAGGTAATCAATAGACTGCATGAATAGGTGAGATTTCCTGAGACAATGCTGCAAGATGACGTGGTGACTGTGGGAAATATGTGGGACCACGAGAAACTGTATAGTGGCTTGACAACTGACTACATAGTTACCTAGCTGAAAAAGACTAGCATACCCCAATTCCGGCCTACTTCACAACTGTGAATAAATGGTTGATCCAAGAGAAGGCAAAAACCCAGTTTGATGCGCTTTCCAATTTGCAACAAGCTAGGGAAAAATTCCTTCTTGACCCCAGAATGGCAGTCTGATTTATCCCTGGATCAAGCAGATATTGCCCCACATTAAAAGTTGATGCCCGGTCGTGATGACAAGTATTAAATAGGTCTGATAGTGATTGTATAACTTGGATGTTGATGGGAAATCAGGAGATTTAACATTCCCATAACCTGAACCCTTGAGTATGGTAATAAACTGGTATGATGACATGAAACTGCGTGTGACTAGAAACCTGTACAACATGTGAAGTTGTAGACTGGATAGGTAGAGTTGATGCAAGTAAGAGGTGGCAAAAGAAGCGAACGTCAATCACAGACAACATATCAACAGAAACAGTAAACGTTATATGTGAGACAGGAGCCTCGCAGGGGAAGAAGGTCCGAACACATGCACGGCGAGTGCTAGAAAGACGAGAGCCAGACGTGAAAGATGGCAACCACGAGCTTACAAGGCTGGCAGCCCTCGAACAAGCCCAGAAACACCGGGAATAGTAACGGCTGCAGGAGAGGCCATAGACAGGGCCATATCACAGGACTGATCGTACGAAAGATGTGCGGGAAGACCGGTTCGGATCCAGCCAAAGCGGCAGATGCCGGTTACCCCAAACTGCCATCTGACACTGCTCCATAGCCGACAGTAGCGTTACCCGTGTAGGTGGACAGACACTGAGAGAACAGCTTACCGGAAGGCTGCCATGGGAGGGGGGTAAGCCGACTCGCGAGAACTGCAGTAAGCGAGGAAGCGCCCAGGACCTGAAAAGAAGGTAGGTGTAGCCGAAACTCCACAGGGTGATGAGAACCAGACCCAGCCAGAGAGCCCGGGTGGGAAAAAAAAAATACCACGCCTTGCAGCGGAGACCTGCTAGAAAAAGAGACGAAGAAACCGTGCATAAGCGACCCAAAATGCGCGTGAGTGTGAAAGAGCGTGTGTGCGTGCTGGCATACTAGCTAATGCCAAAAGTCGAAACAATGAAAAACTAGGTTTGGTGACAGGTGAGGCCCTGCTAGATGCCAAGCGGCGTGAGAGGCTCTATCTATGAGTTGGCGCGAGGGGAGAACGTGGCCACTGAACGTTGTGGCGGGTGTTGGCCTCTCGGTGACTTGTAGCATAAGATAGAATGGGAGTGACAGGTGAGGCCCTCCCTATGCCACGATGCGAGGCGACTAACTATGATTTGGCCCGAGGGGGCGTATTACCTCCGAGTATAAGGATGGGTGTTGGCCTCGCGGGACCACTAACCTAAGGCGAAGAAGCCAGGGGGGAATTACAAACTAGTGGACACCTAGGACCCTGACAGCCAGCCACAGCTAACTAAGAGGGGAGGGAAGGCAGTGTGAGAGAGGACGGATGTTCTGAAACGTGTATTGAAACCGTGAGCGTGAACGAGGAAAAACCGCAGTGCCGACCGTAACCGACATCAGAGTAAGCACGACAGAGTCCAGGTGGACAGGCTGAAAGGAGCAAGCTCAGCAGTAGGTAACAGAAACTGTGGTGGTGTAAACCCCATGGGGGTCACGAGACCCAGTGCGAGTGTGTGTGTGTGTGAGCACTGGCATACTAGCTAAGCCAAAAAGGCGAAACAATTAAACTAGGTTTGGTGACAGGTGAGGCTCTGCTAGATGCCAAGCGGCGTGAGAGGCTCTATCTATGCATTGGTGCGAGGGGATAGCGTGGCCACTGAACGTTGTGGTGGGGTGTCGGCCTCTCGGTGACAGTTAAACATAAGATAGAGTGGGAGGTATAGGTGAGGCCCTCTCTATGCCACAGTGCGAGGTGACTAACTATGAGTTGGCCCAAGGGGCGTAGTACCTCACAGTGCGAGGATGGGTGTTGGCCTCACGGGACCACTAACCTAGGCAAAGAAGCCAGGGGAATTACAGCTAGTGGACACCTAGGACCCTGACAGCCAGCAACAGCTAACTAAGAGGGGAGGGCAAAGAGTGAGAGAGAGGACGTACTGTGTGAAAAAAAAGAAAAGGGGGCAGGGAACGAGGAAGAAACGTACTGACAACCGCGACTGGAGGGCAGAGTGAGCCAGTCGGAGTCCAGGTGTAAAGGCTGATATGGAAGCACGCATGGGAAGAATAGGAAAAAAAAAAAGAAAAGAAAAGAAAAGAAAGCACATGTGCATGTACAGCCCACAGGGCTCATAAAGGCCAGATCATGCCCGGTGACAAAACGCTCCTACTGGAAAAAAACAAAACAAAACGAAAACATAGCACGCGTATAGCGGGCAGACGTGGGCCAGCCAAGCCGGGGAAAACTGAAGAAAAACCTGGGGCAAACGCAAACCCTGCGGCGGGACCGCAACCTCATGAAAACCGGAACTACGTAGCTCAAGACTGTGTATTGACGCAGCAGGAACAAGACACCCCTGTCCATTTTTTTTTTTATAAAGAATACAATGACACGCGCCATCTAACCGAGCTTATCCTCAGGGACATGAAAAAGAGTGAAACGTACATTTGCAGTTTCCTCCATTATCTGCAATGCCTGGTTTAGGAAACAAACCCCCACAATCTTTCTCCTTGTCGCTGCCTCAGTGAATTAAAAAAGCACGGCAAATGATCTCACAGAAACCACTTAAGGCGGGGGAGAGAAAAGGATTTTCTCACTGAAATAAATACTATAGGCTCCAGATGTTTTGGAAATGCCTGTAATCTGGGTAATCCCTCTTGGGTAGCTGGATATCAAATAAACATTATAATCTGAATTGGCTGCCAGTATGGATTCTAATAAAATAAATATGCAAATGAGTTAATCCTTCAGAGTGCTACCGATATATTGCTACCTGTTTTAAAACCGTATTGGATGATGGGGGATATAGTAAACTCTATTACCTTGTCTGTGAGTCTGTACTGTACTGTACAAAATAGTTGCCAGAGATATTTTGCCTGGCAGGGCCAGTCTAAAATCTGATTTAAGGGCTCTTCATATATAGACGAGCTATGCAAAGCATACCTACCTACCTCACCCAGAACTGCACCCGACACACTCTTGCGCGGCCGCCTGTGAGTGCAGATTCAAAAACTTGGACAGTGCCGCCGGCAGCGAGGGGGCTGACAGCCAAGAACGCCTGAAAGAGAGGCGCTGCAAGCCGAGCCGCCAGCAGAGGCAAGTAGTGCCCACCCCCCCAGAGGCAAGTAGCGCCCCCCCCCCCCTGCAGAGGCAAGTAGCGCCCCCCCCAGCAACCCAAGAAAAACCTGCAAATATGGAGACCCAAGGTGTGGAGCGCCAGAGCAGAGCCCAGGAGGACCGTGTACCCACGAGCAGCAGGGAAATGGCAGGGGAGCCAGGACAACGGAGCCACGAGGAACAGGAAAGGAGAGGAACGATGATCCGACATGCAAATCGCCAAAAAACGAACGGGACTGAGGAAGGTGAGGAGGGGTTTTAAGTAGGTTAACATGCCCCTCTCACAACTGCAGGCCAAGCCTTCACATTTATCCATCCACTGTAACAATACAAGTTAGTCCCCGATAGGAAGCAAAATCGCTGAGTTATGTTCCAATGTGGTTCGCATACAGGTATCCGACTCCATCTGTTGTGGCTGTTAAATTTCCACCCTGAGGTGTTGTAGCCAACACTAAGCATGCAGATGTCAATCAAAGTGGTGCCCTGCCTGTTTCCTCCTCTACTGTGTCCCTTTCTCCCTGCTGGATCGGCATATATAGTTACATAGTTACATAGCTGAAAAGGGACTTGCGTCCATCAAGTTTCCTCCCTCCATCGGCATATATAGTTACATAGTTGAAAAGAGACTTGCGTCCATCAAGTTCAGCCTTCCTCACATTTGTTTTTTGCTGTTGATCCAAAAGAAGGCAAAAAAAAAAAAACAGTTTGAATTACTTCCAATTTTGCAACAAACTAGGGAAAAAAATCCTTCTTAACCCCAGAATGGCAGCCAGATTAATCCTTGGATCAAGCAGTTATTACCCTACATTGAAAAATGATATCCTTGAATATTCTGTTTTTGCAAGTATGCATCTAGTTGCTGTTTGAACATCTGTATGGACTCTGATAAAACCACTTGTTCGGGCCGAGAATTCAACATCCTTATTGTTCTCACCGTAAAAAAAAAACATTTTCTTTGCATTAGATGAAATCTTCTTTCAGTCTAAACACATGACCTCGTGTCCTATGTCAATTCAGTTTTGTGAAAAGATTTCCACACATTTTGTACCAATACCTCGTGTATTGGCCCTGGACATATTTGTATAATGTTATCACATCCCCTCTGAGGCAACATTTTTGTAAACTAAATAGGTTTAAATTTGTTAACCTTTCTTCATAGCTGATATGTTCCATTCCTTTTATTAATTTTGTAGCCCGCCTCTGCACTTTTTCTAGTGCCATAATATCCTTTTTTAGAACAGGTGCCTACAATTGCACAGCATATGTGGTCTTACCAGTGATTTTTAAAGAGACAAAATAATATTCTCATCCCGAGAATGAATGCCCTTTTTCATGCATGACAATACCTTACTGGCCTTAGCCACTGCTGATTGACATTGCACATTGTTGCATAGTTTGTTGTCTATAACAATTCCCAAGCCTTTTTTGTGTGTTGTTATCCCTAGTTTGCTTCCATTAGCCCCTTAAGACCGCAGGGCGTTCTATGCCGTCCCTATTTTGATGGCTCTAAACGCCGCAGGGCGGCATAGAACGCCCTGCGATCTTATTTACTTGCCCGGTCGCCGGCGATCCCACGCTGGCAATCGCGGTATTGGGACTTACCTGGGAGACCAGGGAGTCCCCCTCCATCCTCTTCAGCCCCCCTTGGCCATGTGATCGCGAGGTCCTTGCAAGGACCTCGCGATCACATGGACGGCATAGCTGTCCAAGGCATTGCCAGCAGGGGGAGTGACTGTAATGACAGGTACTCCCCCTGCTGTCTGAAAATGAAATAAAAACCATTAAAATAGTGTTAAAATAAATAATATATACTTAGATCATATATATATTTGTTATATATATGATCTAAGTATATATATATATATATATACACATATACACACATATACATACATACACATACACTGTCTAAGTGTATTTTAATATTAATATATACATAATTATATATATATATATATTAATATCAAAATACACGTACAATGATATTGATTAAATATATATATAATTTTCATTATATATATATATTTTGTATATAATAGAAAATAAATAAATATGTAAATACGTAAAAAAATTAAATAAAAAATAATAATAAAAAAAAATATATATATATACATGTGTAGTTTCATTCTAACTGTATTTTAAAATATATAAATATATATATTGATATCAAAATACATGTAGAACGAAATAATATATATATATATATCTATATACATAAGTATATACCTATATATCACTATATATATACCTATATATAAATAAAAATAATTAAAAAAGATATACACATATATATATAATAATTAAAAGTATATATTTATGTATTAATTTTACATAATTAGGTCATTTTATTAATAACAATTTGCAGGACCTGCCTGACAACCCAGGCCGAACGTTCAGGGAATTTAATTTGTTAGCACTATATTTTACCCTGTAACTTTCCAAGACACCATAAAACCTGTACATGGGAGGTACTGTTTTACTCTGAAGACTTCGCTGAACACAAATATCAGTGTTTCAAAACAGTAAAATATATTACAATGACGATATCGTCAGTAACAGTGACTTTTTTGCATTTTTCACACAAAAATGGCACTTACACTGACGATATAGTTGTTGTGATACGGTTTACTGTTTTGAAACACTCATATTTGTGTTCAGTGAAGTCTCCCGAGTATAACAGTACCCTTCATGTACAGGTTTTATGGTGTTTTCAAAAGTTACAGAGTCAAATATAAGGCTTGCGTTTCAGTTTTTTTACATTAAAATTCGCCAGGTTGGTTATGTTGCCTTTGAGACCGTACGGTAGCCCAGGAATGAAAATTACCCCCATGATGGCATACCATTTGCAATAGTAGACAACCCAGGGTATTGCAAATGGGGTATGTCCAGTCTTTTTTAGTAGCCACTTAGTCACAAACACTGGTCAAAATTGGAGTTCAAATTAGTTTTTTGCATTTTCAAATATTAAAACTAACTTTGGCCAGTGTTTGTGTCCAAGTGGCTTCTAAAAAAGACTGGACATACTCCATTTGTAATACCTTGGGTTGTCTACTATTGCAAATGGTATGCCATCATGGGGGTAATTCTCATTCCTGGGCTACCATATGGTCTCAAAGGCAACGTAACCAATCTGTCAAATTTTAATGTGAAAAAAATGAAAAATGTAACACGCTATATTTGACCCTGTAACTTCCCAAAACACCATAAAACCTGTACATAGGGGGTACTGTTTTACACGTGAGACATCACTGAATACAAATATGTGGATTTTATTGCAGTAAAAGCAAACAGTATTTTGACATTCACAGTTAAAATGTCACGTAGAACTAAGAAAATGTTTAAAAAATCTTATTTTCTCCCATGTTTTTATATTTTATTCATATTAAATTATGTTCCATACCTAAATATTTGATGTTAAATGAATGCGCTGTTTCCCCTGAATAAAATGATATATATTAAGTGTGGGTGCATTTAATATGAAAGAGGTGAATTTCGGTTGGACAGACATATATCGCAAATGCCAGGTTTTGCTTACGTTTTGTTTTGATCATAACTTGTACATTTGGCTGCGGTCTTAAGGGGTTAAGGGTATACATTGCTTGTGCATTCTTTATACATTAAATTTAATTTGCCATTTGAGTGCCCAGTCCCCCAGTCTATTTAAATCCCTCTGCAGCAAAGTAATATCTTGCTCACATTGTATTACTTTACAGAGAATGGGTTAAAACTCACCTTATTTCCAGCGCTGACCCCGCCCCCTTGGTGACATCATCAAAATTGCTGATTTTTTCCAATCCAATGTTCCCATGGGGAAAGCATTGGATTGGCTAAAATTGGCAAGGGGGCTGGGTGAAACACCGTTTTGGCCAAACAAGACCTCCTCATAGAGCGGAAATGTCAGCGTCCCCATGCAGAGCGTGGGAAGGCTGAATGGCAGGGCTGCTTACTGTGCAGCCCTGAGCCAGGAAGCCCCTCCAGTGGCCATCTGAGGAGGGGCCACTTGGAGGTGTCCCTAGGGGCAATGTAAACACTGCCTTTTCACCCGAAAAGGCAGTGTTTGCATGAAAACACTGGTGACTATAGTGTCCCTTTAATATATATACGGAGGAGAAATTGTTATTTAAATTTTTTGCCTTTTCCTGGTTTTCATTAACTAACACCCCCATTCCGGTTTTTAGTGTACCTACACTTTAATTTGTTTGTTTTTTAGAATTTATGTACTTTAATGCTTTGGGGTTGGTTTTGCTCTCTTTGGCTATCATTTTTTCATTTTTAAGTTTAGCTAATCTAATCGCCTTTTTGCACGCATTAATGGCTTCCTTATATCTTTTATATGATGCCTCTGATTTGTCCTATTTAAATGCTTTAAATACCCTTTTCTTTTTTTTAAATTTCTTGTTTTACTTCTCTACTAAGCCACAATTTCAATTTGTTTCTTTTATATTTATTACCCAATGGTACATACTGAGAAATGTACCTTTCTAATATTTGTTGGAAGATATTCCATTTATCCACAGTGTTCTTTTCACTAAAGAGTTTATGCCAGTCAATATATTGTAAAGCTGCCCTTAATTTATAGAAATTGGCCTTTATAAAATTATATGTTTTAGTATTCCCCATTGTGATCACTATTTCCCAAGTGCTCACCTACTTGAATGTTGGTCAAAAGAACAATGTTGTTTGTTAGAACCAGTTCCAGAAAATCGTCCTTTGTAGTTGGTGCTTGTACTAGTTGTGACATGAGGGTATAATTTAACAAGTTCAAAAACCAAATTTCCTTTGCTGAACTACTAGTACCTCTGTCCCAATTTATGTCCATGTAATTAAAATCTCCAATAATTAACGTGTTTCCGAGATTTGCAACTTTCTCAATTTGCTCAAACAGCTGCTGTTCCTCATCAATATTAACATTAGGTGGTTTATAACATATCCCAACCAATAATTGATATCCCTTCTTTTGCCCCAAGCAGATATTAACCCATAAAGCTTCCACATCTTCCTCATCAAATTCCACTTGCTTAAGATTTGGCTTTAACTCATGGCTGACATACAAACATACCCCACCACCTTTCCTGTTTTCTCTGTGCTTCCTAAATAGTATGTACCCATTTAAGTTAGCTACCCAGTCATGTGTCTCATCCCACCATGTTTCAGTAATGTCATATTGTTTAGTGTATGCTATTGCCTCTAGTTCCCCCATTTTGTTATTTAGGCTCCTTGCATTAGTAAGCATACATTTAATATTATCATGCGTCATTTGTACTTTTTTTTTGTGAATCGTGTTTTCTCTGTCCTTCCTAAATAGTGTGTACCCATTTTTTTGGTATCTTTTTTTTAAAAAAACTGGGAGCAAGTTGATTCTTTAACTTGTCCGCCTTTTTATAGATAACTGTTGGTCGATCTGAAATGACGAGGCCTAGTACTTCATCCTTTTTTAACATATGCCAATGTCTCTTCAAGATATTTTGTATTTTTCTGACTTGAGAATTGTATTCGGTTACAAATGCATATTCAAATTTCTTATTTTCCGTGTTCTTTAACCCCTTAACGACGAGTGACGGACGAGGTCCGTCACTCAGGGGATTGCCTTAACGACGAGTGACGGACCTCGTCCGTCACCCGTTAAAATTAACCCCAGATCGCCGCATGGCGATCATGGGGTTAATGGTGCTCCGGGAGACCGGGAGCACCGGATCGGGCTGTCCCAGCACATGTGCCCGCTCTGACAGCATGTCAGAGTGAGCACATGTGCTGTGTATACTCACCTTCCGCCTCCCTGCACTTCCTGGTTCACTGTGAAGTGCAGGGAGACGGATCATCAGTGATCCTGCCCCCTGTTGAAAAAAAAATAAAGTTAAATTAAAATCCCACCCCCTCCATAGGATGCTGCCTGCTGCCAAGTTGTCTCTCAAGTTTATTAACTTTACAAGTTTACCGTTATAACTTTCTTTGTAATGCTCATCACATGCGATAAAGGTATTAATCCTCTCATTATATCCCCCTAGGAACCAACCCAGCTAGCCCCCCCCACCCCCTTTTTCCCTACTGTAGAACCACTAACGCTCTTACCCTACGGGTTAAGTAAGGGGGATCCTTCCTCTCTAACACATACCCAGTACGCTAATCTTGATATAGCCCTCTGGTATCTGAGGCATCTAAAGCACCCTGCCTTGTACACACGTAGATATTTTACATACCCACAGCAGGAGCTGTATTTTCATAAACTACCGGTTTACTCGTAACTTTTAATAGTTAAGTATTTTATTAAAACAGTGCCACATTACCAATGCCACTAATTGTTAAACTATGTTGACTTACTTATGCTGTCGTGACAATACAAGCTCTTCTGTATTAGTCAAGCAATGCTAAAATGTACCATATATTTTGACATAACTTTTTCAGAATTAGCATGTTTTTATTATTTAAAAATGTGCTGTCTATCACATGCCATGTCAATCCGTATGTTTCTAATTCACTTGCTAATGCTGTTGTGGCATCGCAAGACAATGTTATCCTTATTTCCGTGCACAAGAAAAACAAAGAATTAAAAAAAAAAAAAAAAAATCCCACCCCCCTTTACCTATTTTAATAAAAAATGAACCCCTTCCCTGCCAATTGATCACTGACTACAGTGATCAATTGGCAGGGATTACATTTTACTATGATCTGATTTTTTTTTTAACCCCATGAGGGTTAAATTTATTTTATTAATTAATTTTAATATTTTAAAATGATAAATTTAGCTAGCTGGGGACGGTGGAAGTTAGTGGGGAATTTAGTGTTAGGCTAACTAGGGGTTAACGTTAAAAAAAGTTTTAAAATAAGCTTTAAAAAGTTAAAAAATTAAGTTAAAATAAAGTTTTAATAACGTTTAAGTAAAAAATAAAAAAAATAAACCCTTTAAATAGTCCAAATAAAAATTAACCCCTTCCCTGCCAGTCGATCACTGCCTACAGTGATCAAAATACAAATCACAGTATTATACTGTGATCTAATTTTTTTTTACCCTTGACGATTAACTTTTATTTATTTTTTAACCCTCAGGGGTTAAATTTATTTAATTAAATAATTTAAATATTGTATAATTAAATATTTTGCTAGCTGGGGTGGGTGGGAGTTATGGGAAAATGGGGAATTTACTATTAGTGTTGCTTACTGCTAATTAGGGGTTAACGGTAAAAAAAAAAAAAGCTTAGAAAAATGTTAAATCTGTAAAAAAAAGTTTTACGAAAGTTTAGGAATCTTTAAAAAAATTAATAAGCAAAACAAAAGTTTAAAAAATAGTTTTAATAAAGTAAAAAAAGTTTTAAAAAGTTAAAAAATACATTTAATAACTCTCATTACCACTACACCTGGTACAAGCTAGCGGAAAAATGATCCCACGCTAAGGTTCAAAATATGCCTTTTGAAATACCCTGGGATGTCTTCTTTAAGAAATGGTATGGCTTTATGGGGTATTTGGATTATATAGCCTGGTAAAATACTCTAAAATGGGACATGGGCACAGCGTAAAAATTTAAAGTTTGAAAAAAAATTGAATGACTGTGTCCCAAATGTGCCCCTCCGATGTCCACATATACCTGGCAAAGGTACATACGGGGTATTTTGTACTCAGCAGACATAGCTGAGCAACATATGAAGTATTATACAGTGGTAGTACACATAAGGTTTGCAAAATATACTGTGCAAACTCACTTTGTGTGTCAAAAAGGCAGAAAAAAACGCTTATTACCACTACACTTGGTACACGCTAGTGGAAAAATGATCCCACGCTAAGGTTCAAAATATGCCTTTTGAAATACCCTGGGGTGTCTACTTTAAGAAATGGTAGGCCTTTGTGGGGTAGTTTGAATTTAAAACCTGCGAAGATGCTTGGAAATTGCACATAGGCCCAGCGTCAAAATTCAAAGTTCGGTAAAAACTGATATGGCTTGGTCTCCTATATGGCACTGTAGCTTCACAAAATAGTGCCAAAGACATTCATTGGGGGGGGGGTCTTTTTACTCAGAAGACTTAGCTGAGCATAATTTGGGGGCTTTGAACTTAGTGGCACATATGAAATATACAAAATGCCCAGCACAAAATGCAATCCGTATGTAAAAAAATGCCCCAAATATTTTTTTACCACATACTTTGGCATATATTGGTGGAAAAATGGGGGCATGCTAAGGCACAATATGCACCTTATGAGATACCCTGAAGTGTCTACTTTTACAAATGGTAGGCCTTTGTGGGGTTTTTATGAACAGTCAAACTGTCATAATACCCCAAATGGAAGCATAGGCTCATTAAATCCGTCTCTCAAATTGTTTTTATTTTTTTGTAAATATATTTTTATTTGCATTTTTAATAATAAAGGGTAACAAGGTGAGACTCGCAGGTCTTCAATTTCAGAATTAGTACAGTAGCAAGTAAGTGCCGTGCCTTGCGTTGGCCGGTAGCAGGGTTAACAGCTTTATCATGAGTATTCGACATGTGGGCTCGCAGGCCCCCCATATAATTGGACTCGCAGGTCCGTTCAACTCTTTATGTTCAATAGCTTCTGTATGGAGAGGGGACAAGTCGCGGTTCAGGTGTTCCCTTATGGTCTTTATTTGGGTTCCCTAACCCCCTTACGAGAGGGTTCTTGTGTGTCTAGTGCTGTCCCTTTACTTAGTTATGGGCCTATTTTGCCTTGAGTGTTGGTTAGTGCGGTACTCATGTCTATGGTTGGTTCAGGTTGGTCTATCTGCTGGACCTCTGTGTTTGGTACGTCCTTGCTTCTCTGGTTGTGGTCCCTGCGGGGGTTGGGGAAGGGGGGAGGGGGGATAACTCGTCGGGTTGTCAGTGGTCCGTCCGTGGTCAGGGCTTCAGTGGGTGTCAGTCACGTCTCGTTCTTGTCATCAGTGTCGTAGTCGGTCTCTGAAGTCAGGTTTTGCCGTTGTCAGCAACCAATGAGTCCAGGTGTTGAGATAGGTTTGATGTGTGTCCTTGGCTGCGTGGTAGAGGTCTTCCTGGGACCTCAGTTCCTCCATTTGTGTGAACCATATCTCTAATGATGGTGTCACTGGCATTTTCCAGTATTGCGGGATGATTGCTTTAGCTGTGTTAAGGATGCGTACAGTCATTGCTTTTTTGTATAAGGATCGGGGGACCCTAGTGTGGTGAAGTAACATTTCAGCTGGACTCATGGGGAGGGGGTCATTTGAGAATTGCTTTAACATTGCGTGTATTCCTTGCCAGTACGGGACTATTTTGTCGCATTCCCACCAAATATGTAGCAGTGTTCCCCGCGCCCTTCCGCATCTCCAACATTGTGGAGAGTGGTCTGGTGCTATCGCGTTTAGTGTCGCTGGGGTACGGTACCACCGAGTCAGTAACTTATACGCCGTCTCTTGTGTTTTGCTGTAGCTGGAGTAATGATGTGACAGATAGCAGATTTTTTTCCCATTCCGTCTCGGTGAAAGTACGGTTTAGAATCTGTTCCCATTTCCCTTTGAAGTTTGGCTGTGCTACTGGTGTTTGGGTCTGGGTTTAAGCATATTTCTTCAAAGGCAGTGGGGGAACGCGTTAATATCTCCCCCTGTGGGAGGGTAGCTATATAACTCTGTATTTGTTTGTGTTTCAGGCGCATCAGGAGTGTGTGTTCCGTAGCCACTCTCAGTTCATCGAGTGATCAGAGGCCCTTGGCCATGTAAACATGTCGAAGTCTGGGTATGGGTTCCTGGATTAGTGACTGGAATGCTTTTGGGTCTGACCCTGGGGGGAAATCTGTGTTATGCGTCAGTGGGAGTAGGGGCGACGGGTATGTTGTCAGGCTATGCCTTCCCTTGGCGCGATGCCATTCCTGTAGGGTGGCTCTCGTGTATGTGGGGTCTTCCTTCCCCTTTGTCTGTATTCTTGGGGGTAGCCATGGTAGGGCCGCAACGGGGGTTCCCGTCATGTGTGACTCTGCTTGTTTCCACAACTTTCGTGTCCCAGTTTTAGTCCACTCTATGATCCGTAGGAGGTGGCATGCCTTATAGTAAAGGGTGAAGTCCGGGAGGGCTAGTCCCCCTTTATTCTTAGGTTGTGTCAGAAGTGTATGGTTTAGTCTGGGTCGTTTACCGTTCCACACGTAGTGTCCCATTGCAGTCCGTAGTGAGGTGAAAAATGCGCGTGGGACTGTCATAGGGATGGTCTGAAATAAGTATAGTAGGCGAGGGAGGAAGTTCATCTTGATTACCTGTATCCTCCCTAGCCAGAAGATGTGTGGGTACGCCCATTCTCGCAATTCCTCACGGAATTTATTGTGGATAGGGACAAAGTTTTCCCTAAACATTTCCCCTTCTGTTCGTGTTAGCCAGATTCCCAGGTATTTAATCTTTTGGTTCGCCCATTGGATTGTATAATGTTGGCGTAGTGGTCGTTCCCTCTGTGAGGGTACCGAGATGTTTAGTATGGAGGATTTTGTGAGATTAATCTTTAGATTGGAGATTCTGCCAAATTCTTGGAAGGCCTTAAGAATGTTAGGGAGTGTTATTTCGGGGTTAGTAACATAAAACAGTAGGTCGTCTGCATATGCAGCTATTTTGTGATGTGTTGTTCCTAAGGTTATGCCGCTGATGTCTGGGTTGTTTCTGATGGCCACCATGAATGGCTCGAGGGCGAGGACAAAGAGCATTGGTGATAGGGGGCAACCTTGGCGGGTGCCATTGTGTATGTCCAATGATGCTGTCAGTGCTCCATTGACCACCACTCGGGCCGACGGTAGTGTGTACAGAGCTCGTATCCACCCCATTATACCAGGGCCTAGTCCTGTCGTCTCTCAAAATTTGACTGTGAATACTGAAAAGGACAGGTCTCCTATATGGCACTGTAGCTTCACAAAATAGTGCAAAAGACATACAATGGGGGTGTCATTTTACTCAGCAGATGTAACTGAATACAAAATAAAACTTTGTACAGGAATAGCACACACCAACTTTACAAAATACACATGAGAAGTTCTTTGTTATAAGTTTGTGTGCCAAATCCCCCCAAAAATAAAATTTTACTCCAATATTTAGCAGAGGTTGGCGGTGAAATGGCTACGTATAAAGTGTCAAAACAACCTTAGGTAAATAGCATGTGGTGTCTACTTTATATAAATATATACTTTTGTGTGGCAATTTTGTTTTCTTTTATGGCTATTAAGCTTACAAGACAAACATACCAAATTCTAAAATCGCTCCACATTAAAAGTTTATTTTACTCCTTGTGCTTTGTGACCTGTAACTACCAAAAAAACTTAAAATCCCAGACACATGATATATTCTGTAAATCAGAACAACTAAATTAATTTATTTTTAATTACTTTCCTTAACCTGCACTAATTGTGCACACATTATTATTGCAAAAACTGTAAAAAAAATCTATATTTTTCATTTTTTTTTGCATTTTTCTGTATTTTTTTAATAGTAAATAAGCATTTATGTATATATATATATATATATATATATATATATATATATATATATATATATATGTTACATCAAATTAAAGCCCTTTCTGGCTTTTAACGGTATATAATATGCGTTGGTGCAATAAATTAGTAAAATGCAAAAAATGCAAAAAATGCCGCTGTCATTAAGTGAAAGACAAGCTTCTGAAGCTCTGTCCTTAAGGGGTTAAGTTAGTTTTGCTGTTGGTAAGCAAACATTTTCTATCCAATGAATTTACATATTCTTCATCCCTTTTAATTTTTTTTGGATCATAACCCATTCTCTAGGTACCTCTCCTTTATAATAGAAACTTGTTCGCTAAAAGTTTTTCATCCGAACAATTTCTCCTCAAACATATTATTTGGCCCCTGGGTATATTTGTGAGCCAAGGTGGATAGTGTAGACTGTTTCGGTCTATATGCGGGGTTGCAGTCTGTACTTTTAAAGAACGTTTTACTTTTTAGTTGATCTTCTTTTATATAAAGGGTTAGGTCTAAAAAAATGATTTGTGTCTTATCTATAACAGATGTAAAGTTTAGCTTTTACTCATTGTAATTTATAGTTTCAATAAAAGAACTAAGACTTTCTGTTGACCCCGCCCATATATTCAAAACATCATCAATGTAACGCCGCCATAGGACAAGACTGCACCCACAAACCTCGCCCAAATGTATATGTACATTTTCCCAATGAGATACATACAGATTGGCAAAGCTGGGGGCAAATCTTGTTCCCATGGCGACGCCACACAATTGTAAAAATAATTTCTGGTCAACACAAAATACATTCAACCAGAAAGTCAATTTGGTTGATATATTTGAGTCTTGCCAACCAAAATTTCTTTAACCCCTTAAGGACGGCCCTCCTGGACCATGTGATCGCAAGGTCCTTGCGAGGACCTCACGATCACATGGACGGCATAGCCATCCATAGCAATACCAGCAGGGGCAGTGCCTGTAATGACAGGTACTCCCCCTGTTGCCTGTAATTGGTAAAAAAAAAAAGTTAAAACACAGTTTAAAATAAAATATATACTTAGATCATATATATTTATTATATATATGATCTTAGTATATATACACATATACATACATACACATACACTGTATAAGTGTATTTTAATATTAATATATATATATAATTATATATATATATATATATATATATATTGCTATCAAAATACACGTACAATGACATTGATTAAATCTATATATAATTATAATTATATATATATTTATATATAATATAAAAAATGTAAATACGCTAAAAATAAAAAATAAATAATTTAAAAAAATATATGTATGTGTGTAATTTCATTCTAACTGAATTTTGATATATATATATATATAAATATATATATATATATTGATATCAAAATGCACGTAGAATGAAATAATATATCTATAATGATGTCACTACTTGCACAGGTGCACGGAGGAGCACAGGACGCCGGTCAGTAACACATAACACCTGTGGGTAAGCCAATTTAATTAATTCACTCCATGTATAATGCTATATATGTCTGTTTTTTAATTCACATTATTAGAACTGTTGATCTTGAGGAAAGTCCCGTGTAGTGGACTGAAATGTCGATCATTTTAAATATGCTTTAATAAAATTTGGATTTTTTATCTAGCATTTTTTCTTTTTATATATATATATATATATATATATATATATATACATACATACATATACATACACACACACACACACATATATATATATATACACAAAAGAAAAGTATCACCACAATGGGAATGTGTTTAGTGAATACAAAGTAAAAAATTATACTTATCTTAACAATAAATGGAACAGCCTCCCCAGGTCATTGCCAAGACAAGATTACCTTTACACAGCAATATAGAAAAACCAAAAACATTTGGGATATGGCTATAAAATCTAGAAATAAGGAACAAAAACAATATATAGTGTAATACAGTTTGGTAAGCAATTGTGCGCTTACTGAAATGCACTCACAGGATAAGAATGGTAATTGCGCTCAAGGGTGCCTTCCCCAATGTTTTTGGGGGGCTCTTTTTTGCCTCCTGATGATCCGGTAGGGTGGATGTAAAACAGGACTTCAGTAGGTAGTAAAAAGTTCAGCATCTTTATTGAAAGGTGAACAATCACCCATGAAAAATTAAAATATAAACAGCATAGGTCCTACGCGTTTCGTTCCCAGTACTGGAACTTCCCTAAGGACCATACAAGTTAAAATCAAATGCAAATAGCAATGACAGTATAAAAACAGTCTATTCCCCCACCTACTAGTATCCTTATATAGGGCTAATTCCCGTGTCCATTGGTTGATCAGTGGGTGTTTCCATTATTCCTCTCTGTTATTGGTGTGATAGCCGGTCCCATTCAGCTGTTGGAATTAGATCTTCTATTTTCATTTCATCATGTTCACCATTACTTACATCTGTGGTCAGCCGGAACCGGATGTGTGCGCAGTACAGTACTTCTGCGTTCCACAGTCTCATGCATTCCAAATTAGGTTACATTTGTGGTCACCCAAACCGGACGTGTGTATGGCATAACACTTCTGCGTTCCACGGTCTCATGTGTTCCAGATGAGATGATATTGGTGTAATGGACCGTTTCACTTACAAGAGGATAAAACCCAGTTTAGGCGATAATCCCCTTTCCAGATGCACAGGCAGCTACTGCAAACACCATTCTCCCGACTGGAGACACACGAACACTGGATCCGAGAAACCTTTTAAATTCTCCCAAGCATATGAATGCTGTAGACCATTGAATAGGAACCATACGAATAGGCTTGTACTCCTAGCAGTCAACTGGAACAGCATGCAATAAATCCTTCCCCCCAATAATGAGACGACACATCACTTTGAGGGTAAAACAGGAACTCTGGACTGGCTCATCCAGCCTGGCTTTTATTTCCAACTCACACATACAGGCCACACCCAGGGGGAGGCATAAAAGAACCAATGACATAGATGTTACCTCCCACACATCCCCTCCCCTTAGTGTGACACATAATCCCATTATGCATGCAGTGTAAAATATACTTTTACACAACTTTCATAACTTTAAAACCATACATCACGTTCACATAAAAATACATATCCACAATCAATCCATTCAGGGGAACAACATATTAAAAAATGGATCCGACCAGGGGTTCAAAAGTTACTAAAAGTATCTTTTGTCCCTCCTGTCTGGCAGAAAAACATCCCCACAATGCACCCTGGTTTCCTCCCTTCTGCCCTGGAGTTAATTGGAGAAGTAATCCAATTATCCAGGACTAGAGGCAGACTCCATTAACCACATGGTTGCAAAACGACATAAAACACTTTAAAATACATAAAGTCACATTTATACATAACACACAGACATTTCACCTATCCCCAGATAGCTGGGATCTGCGCGCACAAAACTACCGAATAGCGCGCAGATCCTACTCACACAGTACAATTGCCATGGAGCTAAAGTCTTTCCCATAGTCTTTCATTATATGAATAGGCTCCATGGTATGGCTATCTGGGGTATCACATTCCCATAAAGTCTGGTCCATAGTCCAAAGGCAAGAGGCGGGCAATCAGCCCCCTCCAAGGACACGAGGCGAAGTCGGTTTCGCCACAATTGGAATATGTAATTATAGCCCCCTGGTGGTCGCCAGCATAATAATAAACAAATAGCAATGGTAATGAAAGAAATGGAGGATGGTACATATCTATTGAGAAAAATACCATTAGTATCCACAGCAATACGGCGGAATATTCTTTGATGCAGTAAATATGTCATATCACCAAATGTTAATACCCACAGATGGAAATTTAAATGGAACCGCAATTTACATCATCTTAAAGTGACAAGTGACAAGTGTATAGTAACCATAAAAACTAAAACTAAAATATTTTTTTTCCCATAAAGATTTAATAAAAAAATAAAATAAAATAATTGTCCCTCTTAATTATTAATTAGTTCTCCATGGCAATAGATGAGAACAGAAAAGAACACACATATCCATTATTCATAATGTCATACACACATGAATCCATATATTTCTAAACAGTGTATTATAAAATAATCACCAAAAAAAATTCTCTTTTTCATATTTGTATTTATAAAAGATATATATATTTTGAGGTAGCTAATTGTATATAACTCTCTTAGAAGGAACACCACTAAATAAAACCCTAAAAGAGAAAAAGAAAAAAACATAAAAAGGAAAAAAACTAACTACGAATCCCACAATTTATGTAATCTCTTGATTATAAAAAGCAGACCAGATCTATCTATCTCTATATATATTAATTCTACGTATATATTTATGTAATATTTTTACATAATTAGGTCATTTTATTAATTACAATTTGCAGGACCTGCCTGACAACCCAGGCTGAAAGTATAGGGAATTTAACTTGCTAGCACTATATTTAACCCTGTAACTTTCCAAGTCACCATAAAACCTGTACATGGGAGGTACTGTTTTACGCGGGAGACTTCGCTGAACACAAATATTAGTGTTTCAAAACAGTAAAATATATGACAACGATGATATCGTCAGTAAAAGTGAAGTTTTTTGCATTTTTCACACACAAACAGACTTTACACTGACATTATTATTGCTGTGATACTTTTTACTGTTTTGGAACACAAATATTTATGTTCAGCAAAGTCTCCCGAGTATAACCGTACCCCTCGTGTACAGGTTTTAGGGTGTTTTCAAAAGTTAGTCAAATATAAGCCTGCGTTTCAGTTTTTTCACATTGAAATTCGCCAGATTGGTTACGTTACCTTTGAGACAGTATGGTAGCCCAGGAATGGAAATTACCCCCATGATGGCATACTATTTGCAATAGTAGACAACCAGCCTTTGTAGTAGCCCCTTAGTCACAATCACTGGCCAAAATTGGTGTTCAAATTAGTTTTTTGCATTTTTCACACACAAACAAATATTAACGCTAACTTTGGCTAGTGTTTGTGACCAAGTTTCTACTAAAAAAGACTAAAAAAGACTGGTTTGTCTACTATTTCAAATGGTATGCCATCATGGGGGTAATTCTCATTCCTGGGCTACCATACGGTCTCAAATGCAACGTAACCAGTCTGGCAAATTTCAATGTGAAAGTATGTACCTTTGCCAGTTATATGTGGACAGCGGAGGGGCACATTTGGGACACAGGCATTAAATTTTTTTTCAAACTTTACATTTTTGCGCTGTGCCCATGTCCCATTTTAGAGTATTTTACCAGGCTATATAATCCAAATACCCCATAAAGCCGTACCATTTCTTAAAGAAGACATCCCAGGGTATTTCAAAAGGCATATTTTGAACCTTAGCGTGGGATCATTTTTCCGCTAGCTTGTACCAAGTGTAGTGGTAATAAGCTTTTTTCTGCCTTTTTGACACACAAAGTGAGTTTGCACAGTACATTTTGCAAACCTTATGTATGCTATGACTGTATAATACTACATATGTTGGTCAGCTATGTCGACTGAGTACAGCAATACCCCCGTATGTACCTTTGCCAGGTGTATGTGGATGTTGAAGGGGCACATTTGAGAGGCCGCCATTTTTTTTTTCTAACTTTGAAGTTTTACGCTGTGCCCATGTTCCATTTCGGATTAGTTTAGATGGTTGGTTATTGAAACTTCCCCACAAACACATACTATTTATTAAAGAATACACCCTGCGGTAATTCAAAAGGCGTATTTTGAACCTTAGCGTGGGATAATTTTTTCTCTAGTTTGTTCCAGGTGTAGTGGTAATGAGCATTTTTAAATGTATTTTCTTTACTTTTTAAAACTTTTTAACTTTTTAAAACTAGTTTTTAAACTTTTTTTTGCTTATTCATTTTTTTAAACTTTCCTTAACTTTCTTAAAACTTTTTTTTTACAGATTTAACATTTTTATAAGCTTTTTTTTTTTAACCCCTTAAGGACACATGACGGAAATATTCCGTCATGATTCAGTTTTATTCCAAAAGTTGTGTCCTTAAGGGGTTAAACTTTACCCCTAACTAGCAGTAAGCAGCACTAACGGTAAATTCCCCAATTTCCCATAACTCCCACCCACTCCAGCTAGCAAAATATATCATTTTAAAATATTTAAACTAATTAATTAAATAAATTGAGCCCCTGAGGGTTACAAAAATAAATAAAAGTTTATCCTAAGGTGTTAAAAAAAAATCACAGTATAATACTGTGATCTGTATTTTGATCACTGTAGGCAGTGATCGACTGGCAGGGAAGGGGTTAATTTTTATTTGGACTGGGTAAAGGGGGGTGGGATTTTAATTAAACTTTATTTATTTATTTTTTTACAGGGAGAAGATCAGGTCTGATCTGTCTCCCTGCACTTCACACAGAACCCGGAAGTGCAGGGAGGCGGAAGGTGAGTATATGGAGCACATATGCTCGCTCTGACAGCCTGTCAGAGCGAGCACCACTGCAGGGGCAGCGAGATCGGGTGCTCCCAGTCTGCCTCTAATACAGAGGCAGACCAGAGCACTGTTAAGCCCGCGATCGCGGCGATCTGGGGTTAATTTTAACGCGTGAAGGACAGGGTCCGTCACCCGTCGTTAAGGGTCTCCCCTGGATGACGGACCACCTCCGTCACTCGTCCTGAAAGGGGTAAAGGGGTTAATCACCTCTAGTCCTTTTTTATGAGGTATACTGGAGTACGAAGAGGATACGTTGACAGTGGCCATAATATAAGTGTGTTTCCATGGTGTTTTTTCTAAATCGTCTAAAATATGTCTTGTATCTTTAATGTAAGGTGGTATGATTTGTACATAGGGTTATAAAAAAAAATCTACATATTCAGAGAGCTTGGAAGACAGAGAGCCTGTGCCACTGATGATGGGGCAGCCAGGGTTTTTTTTGTAAATCCTTGTGGATTTTTGGGAGGAAGTAGAATATAGCAGTTTTACAATTTTCGTTAAACAAAAAATTAAATTAATCTTGGTAATGATGATTTTTCTTTGCCTGAAAATAAAAGGCAATTTAACTCTTTTACTCATGACTGTGTGGGGTCTTTATCTAGAGTTTTATATGTAAACTTATCTCCTAAAATTCTATGAGCTTCCTCTATATAATACTGATGGTTCATATTGACTGTCCTTTATCTGCCTCTTTTATACCAAGATTTATGATTTGCTTAATGGCCTGTTTTCTTATTTGGTGAAATTGGGGATGAATTTGTTGTTTAAATTTTTTTCTAGATCATCTTGGGCTAATTCATTAAACAAATCTAGATACTTACTTTTTCTGACCAAGGGCAAAAATGTGATTTGTTTTTTAATTTCGAGTGTATAACAGGAATGTGGTCTGTGTCTTGATTTTCAATGTTACAATCTTCTAATCTGCTTCCCTCTCCCTGCCCCTAGGATGTTTAAAAAACAAATTCTCATTTTTTTTTTAAGAATATTTGATTGTCCAAAAACAATGAGAAAGGTTTGGGATTTGTTGCCAGAGCAAACTTAAGTCCCTTTTTTTTTTACAAGAGATAGTTATTGTGGGGATAAATCTATATTTAAAATTCCCGTCTTGATTTATTAGAGATGTCTGTATGCATTTATAGAATGAGTTACATTCTGTGTGTCTAATTCCATGTAAGGTCTTTTTTTGTTTGGGGATCTTAGGCTGTGGAACCTGTTTTGTGTGGATAAATTGTACTAGATGTTGTTTGCATTTAGGTTTGGCTGCCTGCCTAAAAAAACCTCTCGAGACGATTCTAGTTTAACTTCATGGGAATTAAGAGTTCTGGGATTGGTCACTAATGCACCCTGTGTATCTTTTTCTGAAAAAATGTTTTACTCCTATTTTGAAAAGCACTACTTATTATGTGTCTGCTGGAAGTAGATTGAGAGTGTTTCTTGGGAATCTAGAAATTGAGCTACTCCTATTTTTTTTAAATCTAGTTGGATAGTCTAGTTGGATCCCATTTATCTTCAACCTGAGTGCTTTGATTTGTTCAGCTAGGCTTGAGGTTGGTGTAGTTTTATGTGTGTTCTCTAAGCCCAGTAGCGTCAGTCTTAAATCAGTAAATTTTTTAGTTCTGCATTTAGCCACATATAATATGTGATTATGAGTTATACATTTGCCTCATATCACTGCTTTGCAGGTCAGCCATAGAGTTTCAGGTCCCCTCCATGTTGTGAATGGATAAGTACTCCTGGATGGCTTCCTTCACTATTTTGATAGTATCTGGGCGCTGTTATAAACTGTCATTCAGCCACCATCACGAAAACAACTTTAAAAATTAGGTTAGAGTCAGTGTCAGTACCAGTGGGCTGTGGTTAGATGAGACTGGGCCCCCTGAAATAGATGTTAGGTTGTCGAGAAGAGAGTGATCTACAAAAAAGTAATCAATGCATGTGTACTTGTCATGTCTTGAGCACCAGGATCAAGGAACCGCCATGCATCGTACAACTCATGTTCGTGCGTCATGCCTCCAAACTTCCTACTTTGTTTTTGCACTAATTTCTTGGCAGAGGAGGTGTGGAAGCTGGAGGCATCTATGGACGGATCCAACAAGAGATTAAAATCCCCACACATTATGAGCTTGCCTATTTTGAGTGAAATTTGGTGGAATTTTTTTTAACGATTTTTAAAATAGGGAATTTTCTCTTTGGCAAAGTGCGTCTCCTGGATGCATATAATCGAGGCCCCTGACTCTTCCGCAGATTCCCCTAGGAGTCTACGTTTGTGAGGCGAATTTAAGCCTCATAATTAATGGTGAGAATTTTCAAAACCATAAGGGAATTGTGTCTTAGGATATATTTGGGAGCCGAATCAGGAGATCTAGCTTATCCTTCATTGGCTGCATCCTGTTAGCCCAGAGTCCCCCTGTCCAGCTCCCTCCGAGACTGAACAGAGCAGCTTTAATAGAACACAATATCAACACACAATATACTCCGAAAACATACCACATATTTCCCTTACTGAAGAACCCTAATATGCACTCCCACCCCCACATATATTTAAAATTTAGTTCTAAGTGTCTTGCTGTGGGTATGCGCCTTTGTGGACAGTTTTGTTGAAGTGAACAGGTCGGTGACCTCAAAATCTACAAGCCTGATATGAGATAGTAAAAATAAACTGAGATATAAAGATAAAATAAGAACTATGGACAATTACACTTGTGGGTATTGAACTGTTCCCTCGAGTTTCAGTTGTTGGGTGTCCTGTTGGAAACAAAGGGGAGTTTTGTGAGGGGTAAAACAAACATGAAAGCCCGCAGGCCAAGCACACTTGGCTGGGTAGTCTTTCGGCATCATCAATTGGGTATTTGAAATGTGGGCAATAAGCTTAGAGAAAATCACACAGGTTATCCATACACATTTCCGGTAAACGTCCAGGAGAAGACAACCCAGTCCAGGCAATGCTGGAGCAAACAACAATGAACATGTACTCATCCGTCAGTCATGCCAACAGAGGAACGTGAGTTCAACAAGAGTTAGTATGTTCATAGAGCCTGCAATGTAGGCATTCAGTGGTTCTCATCCTCTTGGCAGTGTTTTGGACTGAGTTGAGGAGGCAGATGCCCGTTTTCTAGATACCTGACGTGGGCTAGGTCCTTGTTCCTCCATGCCGTGGAAGGGTGGTGACACTGGACAGAGGCGGCTCTCTAATTAGGCGGTTTAGGCGGCCGCCTAAGGCCTCGCGCTGGCTGGGGCCTCGCGGCCGCCTAAACCGCCTGTGGGCAGAGTCTGTCAGGTCCTCGGTCAGTGACCGAGGACCTGACACCAGGAGGGGGCCCGGCGGCTTGCCCGGTATGCCGCCGGATGTGAGGCCCCTCCTGGCTGCCCTTCCACCATCGCAGACACTGGTCTGCAGCTCCGCAGTGTGCAGAGCTGCAGACCATGTGACTCGCGAGAATTGGCCAATCAGAGCGTTGCCACAGGTTACCACGGCAACGCTCTGAAATCTCGCGAGACTACACGGTCTGCAGCTCTGCGGAGCTGCAGACCGGGAGCAGTGGCCACCGGACCACCAGGGAGCCCACTGGACCACCAGGGAAATCAAGGTAGGCTCACCATCACCCCCCACAACACTCAGCCTCACCCCCCCAGTCACCATTACCACACTCAGCCTCACCCCCAGCCTCACCATCCCCCCACCACCTCTCACCACCCCCACCACCATCACCCCCACCACCCTCAGCCTCACCACCCCTAGCCCCCACCACCCTCACCTTCACCCCCCACCACCCCTAGCCCCCACCACCCTCAGCATCACCCCCCTCAGTCTCACCCCCAGCCCCCCTCAGCCTCACCCCTCACCCCCCTCAGCCTCACCCCCACCACCCTCACTACCCCTAGCCCCCACCACCCTCAGCCTCACCATCACCTTCACCATCCCCCCACCACCCTCAACCTCACCACCCCTAGCCCCCACCACACTCACCCCCACCACCCTCAGCATCACCCCAGTCAGTCTCACCCCCAGCCCCCCTCAGCCTCACCCCCCACTCCCCTCAGCCCCACCCCCATCAGCCTCACCTCCCACCACCCTCAGCCTCACTACCCCTAACCCCCACCACCCTCAGCCTCACCCCCCACCACCCTCACCATCACCCCCCACCACCCTCAGCCTCACCACCCCCACCACCCTCAGCCTCACCACCCTCACCATCACCCCCCACCACCCTCAGCCTCACCACCCCTAGCCCCCACCACCCTCACCACCCCCCCACCACCCTCAGCATCACCCCCCTCAGTCTCACCCCCAGCCCCCCTCAGCCTCACCATCCACGCCCCTCAGCCTCACCCCCCACCCCCCATCAGCCTTACCCCCCACCACCCTCAGCCTTACCCCCCACCCCCTCACCCCCCTCACCATCACCCCCCACCACCTTCAGCATCACCCCCCTCACATCACCCCTCACCACCCACCACCCTCAGCCTCACCCCACCACCCTCAGCCTCACCCCACCACCCTCACCCCCCACCACCCTCAGCCTCACCCCACCACCCTCACCCCCCACCACCCTCACCATCACCCCCCACCACCCTCAACCTCACCCCCACCACCTTCACCCCCCACCCTCAGCCTCACTACCCCTAGCCCTCCCCACCCTCACCATCACCCCCCACCACCCTCAACATCACCCCCCACCACCCTCTCCCTCACCACCCCCACCACCCTCACCATCACCCCCACCACCCTCACCATCACCCCCCACCACCCTCACCATCACCCCCACCACCCTCACCATCACCCCCCACCACCCTCACCATCACCCCCACCACCCTCAGACTCACCACCCCTAGCCCCCACCACCACCCCCACCACCCTCAGCATCACCCCCCTCAGCCTCACCCCTCACCCCCTCAGCCTCACCACCCCCCACCACCCTCACCATCACCCCCACCACCCTCAGCACCACCCCTCACCCCCCACCACCCTCAGCATCACCCCCACCACCCTCAGCATCACCCCCACCACCTTCAACATCACCCCCCTCACCACCCTCAGCATCACCCCCCTCAGCATCACCCCCCTCAGCATCACCGCCCTAACCACCCTCAGCCTCACCTCCCCCCACCACCCTCAGCCTCACCACCCCCCACCACCCTGAGCCTCACCACCCCCACCACCCTCAGCATCACCTCAGCATCACCCCCCCACCACCACCCTCAGCATCGCCCCCCCCTCAGCATCACCCCCCCACCACCCTCAGCATAACCCTCCCACCACCCTCAGCCTCACCCCCTCTCACTCTCACATTACCCCCCTCTCCCTCTCACCATCACTCCCTCTCACCATCACCCCCCCTCTCCCTCTCACCATCACCCCCCTCTCCCTCTCACCATCACCCCCCTCTCCCTCTCACCATTACCCCCCTCTCCCTCTCACCATCACCCCCCTCTCCCTCTCACCATCACCCCCCTCTCCCTCTCACCATCACCCCCCCCTCTCCCTCTCACCATCACCCCCCCTCTCCCTCTCACCATCACCCCCCTCTCCCTCTCACCATCACCCCCCCTCTCCCTCTCACCATCACCCCGCCTCTCCCTCTCACCATCACCCCCCCTCACCATCACCCCCACACCACCACCCCCTCTCACAATCACCCGCCTCTCTCCCCTCCCCCATACACACAACACACTTCAAGCAGCTACCCCATACACATAGGGTCTCAGACAAAAACACAAACATGTTCAGAGACATACATTCACACACACAAGGATACTCTCTGTCAGACACACTCTCAGGCACATACACAGGTAGACAGTGCATCAATGTGTATATGTGACACTTTTTTTTGTTAGTGGCGCCTCATGTTTGCGTTTCGCCTAAGGCCTCATAAAGTCTAGAGCCGCCTCTGACACTGGATGTCCCATAGTTGAAGGAGTTTGCAGCCCTCGGCCAGAGTTTTTGCAATCTTGGTGGATCCATTACTTTTAACAATCAGCTTGACTAGGAATCCCAATTGTAAGAAATATTGTTCCTCCTCAGAGCTTGTGTGACAGTCTTAAATTCCTTGTGCTTGGTCATGGTGAAAATAAACAGGTCAGGAAACAGCTGCATAGTCTTATATTTGTCTGGTAGTCTTCATTGGGATCTACACGCTGATGAAAAGCACCTTGGTGGTAGAAGTGGAACCGAGCGATCTTTAGGTGCACCTGGGGGCGCATTCCGGCTCTTAGGAAGTCTATGGATCTTGGTGGATCCATTACCTTTAGAAATATTGTTCCTCCCCAGAGAAACATGGACCAGTTTAGTAGCTGATGAAATATTGTTATATTTATGCTTTTTGACCCAGTGCTGCAAATAGATTGCTAAATTACATAGAAGTCCACGAGAAAGACATTATCGATTATTTTAAGATGTCTTCATTTTATTCTTACAGTAGCCCTTCTCTGTACTCTCTCCAAAGTATCAATATCCTTCTGGAGATACGTTCTGCAGTACTGCGTACAATACTCCAAGTGAGGTCTCACCAGTGTTCTGTACAATGGCATGAGCACTTCCCTCTTTCTACTGCTAATACCTCTCCCTATACAACCAAGCATTCTGTTAGCATTTCCTGATGCTCTATTACATTGTCTGCCTACCTTTAAGTCATCTGAAATAATTACCCCTAAATCCCTTTTCTCAGGTTTTGAGGTTAGGACTCTATCAAATATTCTATACTCTGCCCATGGTTTTTTACGTCCAAAATGCATTATCTTGCACTTATCCACATTAAATGTCAGCTGCCACAGCTCTGACCATTTTTCTAGTTTACCTAAATAATTTGCCATTTGGCTTATCCCTCCTAGAACATCAACCCTGTTACATATCTTCAGCAGCAATCATCAGCAAAAAGACATACCTTACCAAGACCTTCTGCAATATCACTTATAAAAATATTAAAGAGAATGGGTCCAAGTACAGATCCCTGAGGTACCCCACTGGTAACAAGACTATGCTCTGGTCTATAATGACTTTTGTGGCAAGCAGATCTTGCAATATGTGGGAGAGGTAGGCCTTGAAGTGCTCTTCCAGGTCTGCCGCAGGTACCAAGTCCGGTATTCCCCTGATTCTAACATTATTGCAGTGCGAGTGATCTTCTATGTCTGCGAGTTTAATTTGCAGAGCAACCAACTTCTTTGCCACATTAATGTGATTGTCAGTCAGAGTATTGTGCAATTCAATTATGTTGTTTATTTTGGATTCTAGCTTGTCCGTGTGGCCCTACAGGTCATTAACAGATTTCTGTAATTCGCTGGTGATTTTCAGGAAATCAGCATGGAGGTCTTTTCTAAGCTCCTGATTGTTAAAACCTCCAGTTTCAGGAGTGTCGTTATGGTTAGTGTAGGTCCTTCCACATGCTCCTCCTCCCTCCTTGGTGTAGAGGCTGGGGAGCTGGTGTTAAAATAAACATATTTACGATTTGTGAGAGTAGTAAATTCCTTATTGATGTTATTATGCATATTTCAAATTGTAAATTATAAATCTATTGTCGTCTGTCCACTCCAGACAAGTAAGTAATGAATGGGTTAACCAAAATAAATGTAATCTTAAATGTAGCTATCATTAGTCAATACAGAAATCCTTAACCAATCATCAATGACTCTAACATTTAAATAAACCAATACTTACCTATGTCTGGTTCCCCTCTGATGAGCTAAGCTGGCGAAACGCGCGAGTCAGGGACTCAGGACGCCAACTTGAAACATTATTAGTGCCTGTTTTTTACTCACCGCGATCTGTAACGGCTAACCAACGCTACAATCATATAGCGTCTACAAGTCAATAAGTTGACAGTCCTTCATAGGGGGAATACCTTTCTCTCCCTACCACTCAGTAAAACATTATTTTCTTCTCGATCAGTAGTGTTAGCAGGGAGGGTGGTTTAGAAACAGAGCAGGTTTTTGTTAAGGGGTGCCCTCGAAGGCACTAGTTATCCATGCTGCTAACTTAGGAGCATTCATCTCTTAGGATCTAGTTTAAATTCCTGTTATCTACACTTGACAGCTTTATAAAGCCGCTTTACTTTATACTTTGGAATACCAGCTGTAGAATACTCCTGCTTTTTTGCCCTCTTACTGCTGCATCTGTATCTTTATGTACATAGTGATACAAAGTATCTGAAATCATTTGCTAACTTTATAAACTGCTACCAGTATCTCTACACTGAGATACAGAGAAAGAATACCACTGCAAAATACATATATTTGCTATCATTACAGCCTTTTTACGTTGCTATAATTGTCAATCCAGCGAGGACTGTCCCCTTGTATTGTTTTTAACTTTACCTTTATTTTTTTTATTCAATAATTCCCTTTATTTTTAAATGGTCTAATAAAACTTTTTTTTCTAAAATTTTATACCCCTCTCACAAAGAAATGACACACTTATTGGTAGAAATGTTTTGTTTTATTTTTGTTTTTTGCTCATTTGATTAGCTGAGATAATCAATTCTGATGATGTCAGTCAAAGAGGCGTATATTTTTCCCGTTTATATTTTCACTGTCTTATGTTGTGAAGTGTCCAGCACAGGTGGTTGATAGTAGCACTTATTTGGAAACTTAAATTATTTGTGGTCATTTGCCCCTCAACTTGATTAAATCTTAGTAGTTTAATCAAAGGTCTCTGGCATCTCAGAGGTGCCTTGTCAATGTTATACGTGTTTATCAATGGAACCAGTGGTTTGTGCTCAGTCTGCAGAATTAACCTTTCCAAACCTACCAGATAGTGCTCACAGGCCTCACAGGAAGCGCTCACAGACCCAAACTCCAGTCAGACACTCATTTAAAAAAATAAAATAATAATAATTTTAAAATTCTTTATTTTTGCTGCGCAGAGAATATACATAAGAAGTTTGCAGCGCCACGATCTATCCCATACTAGCACTCGGACCAAGACCACTGACTTACTCCACAGCACCCGTAGCATGGATAGCGGCATCAGCCTCTAGTGAGGCACCTGTCTCCGCTCCCAACAAATGCCCACAGGTCCAGACATTGCATGCCCTAGTATGGCCTTGGTCGCTCTCTGTGGTCTCCAGGGCCCCCACCTCGCCTGTCAGGCCTTGTATATCTGCACGGATGTTTGCTGTGTCCGCCAGAATTGTGGTTTGGAGGTCAGCCAGGAGTGCCTTCAGGACCGCAGTGGTGACCGGATCGGAGTCTGGGCAGGATGACACTCGTGCCGGTGTGCTTTTCATCAGCATTTCATCCACCTCGTCAGGGTAGAAGTCATCTGACATGTCTGAGTAGGCCTCAGGGTAAACGGCCATTTTGGGCCGCCATTTGCTTGTCTGAAAAGTTCCCTGATGTTTAGGCTCATTCTCGGCTTGTCTGGTTTAATTTTTTTGGTTTTCCGTCCCATTATGTTCTGCTTGCTGCTGGCGTGTTCCTTTGGTCGTTTGGGTCGGGCTTTGGGTCTCCCAGGTTAGCGATTTTCATATAAAAGTACGGAGCTCTCATTAAGTGCGTCTGCTTAGCTCGGTCGTTAGGCTCCGCCCCCTGACACTCCTTTTTAATCTCAGCGTATCTTGTTTCGGCTGCTGTCAGTGTTCGAGAGCAGTAGGGAATGGGCTGTAGTTTGCCTTAATTTAGTTGCAACAGGGCTTCTCTTAGGTCATAACTGCTGACATCTGCTCTAACCACTGTCTTTTTAGAAAGGTCATAAAGTCCCAGCACTGGGATAGACTTAAATATTGACTTCACCAGTGCAAAAGCCTCCTTCTGTGGAGGACTCCATGTCCAAGCAACATCCTTGTTTAACAATTCTGTAATAGGATGTAACACTGAGGATAATTCTGGTAGAAATTTGTGCAAATCATTCACAAGGCCCAGTATTCGTCTCAGTCCAGTTAGGTCAGATGGGCTTTTTATTTTCTCAATAGCAAGAACTTTACTGTCACCTGGCTAAATGCCATCTCCGCTAATAATATGACCACAGTAGCCCAGTTCCATTTTTCCAAAGTGACATTTTTCTTCGTTTAGCTTCCCTACAAAGGACCCCTCTTGTGCCCCTTGCTCATTGTTCAGATGCATTTCCTTAATGGCCAATTCAGTTGCACTTCCTGCACCTCGTGTCTTTGGCAGGGCATAAGAGCTTTGTTCTGTGAGTGTGATTATATTGTGGGCAACAAGCCTGCTGCATCCAACCGACTGCTACTCATACTCTGTTGTTTGCAGCTCTCTTAGACTGCTGCACTTCTTGTACGATGCTATCAGATCTTTGCACTTTACCAGTTCATTCTGGCAGGTCATTCATATAGCCTCATCAAGTGTCAACTCGACTCCAGCTACTGCTTTGGTGAGACTTCAGAGTCTGAAATTCCTGTGACAATTGTGTCTCTGATCTGCACCTCGGCCAATTCATAAAGACTGCTGTGGCGAAACCAACCTCGCCACTGGGCCCTGGAGAAGCCTGTTTGCTAGCCTCCTACCTGCTGACTATGGCCCCTGGGTTATTTGGGGCATATTGTACTGTATATCGCTGCTACTGGCCCTTTTAACAGCATCTATGGACATATTGGGACTTTTGGGACTACTGTCCCTTTAAGACTGTGATACATATTCTAGTATATTGCCTGTAATATTATATGTGTATATGTGTATTAAGTTTAACCTGGGATATGTATGCAGCATTCATCTGATTGTTCGGTAGAATCACTCCATTTATTATATTGAGTGAAACTACCGAACAACCAGACCACCCAGGAATAAGTGTGCCTCCAATTACAGTTTGCAACAATGTTGCGAACGGGTAATTGGCAATCAGTGTAATGTATTCTTTGTCCTCTGGGTGGCCGCCATTCGGGAAACAAACACGTGGCGGCGGCCATCTTAAACTACCGAACAGCGGTGTTTTGCCGTCGAGTGTCTGGAACTAAAATCGGACACTTGACTAGGCAAACACCGCTGAGACCTCCATACTTCCAGAAATTCGTATGGAAACTACCGAATGACCCGCCGTTCGGTAGAAAGAACCCCACAAACAAGGGAATTCATTCAAACCCTCTCCAGGCTCTATAACACAGGCAATTCGTCTGTTTTCATTCCCTTGTTTGTGACCGACCGCAGGGCCAAAATGCATGGAACTGTTTTCGGATACTTTACCCATGCGGTCGGTCAAATCTTTGGAACCCCATATCTCCCGAACCATTCATCCGAATTACTTGAATTTTGGATATGTTGTCCCCCTGAATAAGGGCTATCCAGCGATGCTGGATTTAAAGGTGTACCCCCGGGTTTTGGGGTACATCCAGAACTTGGCTGAAACAGTATACCGGATAATTGGGTTTAATGTTATCTGAGGGGAGGGGATGTGTGGGCTGAACCATGTATGTGATTGGTTATTTTATGCCTCCCCCTGGGTGTGGCCTGTATGTGTATTATTGTAATAAAAGCCAGGCTGGATGAGACAGTCCAGAGTTCCTGTTTTACCCTCAAAGTGATGTGTCGTCTCATTATTGGGGGAAGGATTTATTGTATGCTGTTCCAGTTGACTGCTAGGAGTACAAGCCTATTCGTATGGTTCCTATTCAATGGTCTACAGCATTCATACGCTTGGGAGAATTTAAAGGTTTCTCGGATTCGGTGATTATGGTGTCTGCCAGAGTGCTTGGAGTCCTCAGGAAGCACTAGGAACATCCATTAACGGAGGTACCAAGTCGGGGTGCCAGGTGATCCGTTACAACTGCACACAAATGATTCCACTGATTCGCCCTCATGTTGGGCATGCTTATGAAAACAAGCCCTCTGATGATTTAGATTCCTCCTGGGCCCCCCCCAAAAAAGGGGCCGGTGAAGGGACATGGACGTCCCGAGCGCGCAGCCCAAGGACTCTCTAGGACTGTCTGCAATGCTGACCACATGTATACATACCGGGTGTCGGTGAGGTGATCTTTACATCAGATGGTGTCGCAGCAGGAAGATTCACCCTCTTCATCTTCATCTACATCACACTTTACTACAAAATCCTCCAGCCTCCTCAGCTCTACATACTAAGAGAACATCCAGATTGGTGAGATCCGCCTATATATAGAGATTTCTATAGTGCACTATCTTTTTGGACTGTAGCATATCAGGACTTTATTTATTTTTTCGTCTTTTTTCTCCTTTTTTAATTTTTTAAATTTTTTAAATTTTTTCAATTTTTTCTTTTTCATTATGACTTTATATAGGCAGCAGCATTTGGTACCGTGCTAAACAGTTTTTTTGCCTCTACAGCACCAGTGGGATCATTACCAGCTGTACATAAACACATACTATGAACTCAACACTATGCAAAAGCAAATAGTATTTATGGAGGATTTTGTAATTATTTGTAAATAGCTTTTGTATATATGATGAAATGAATGCAACCTTACATACGATGAAATCATTCTATGAAAGATATTTATATATATTTTCAATAGTAAGTTAAGAGAACAATAAATTAATTGCATTACTACTAACGTTTGTTATTGAGATTTTCCATATATTTGAGTGTAGTATTCATATCTATTTGTGTTTGACATTATGAGGTTGTTTTGGGGTTAATCTTGAATACCTGCATCGAATGACGTGACTGAGTGCCAGCACACATTGTGTCTTTCAAAAAAAAAAAGGCACTGAACTTATTAATAACAATCTTAAAGTCAAATTCTTCCCCCTCACGGAATGTAAATGCATTGTAGGGATATTCTTTCCCTGTAGAATATAAAAGATAATTAACTTGTACTTCACCACTCTACTTACACATCTTGGATGCAAACCGCTGGCACCAGGTAGGCAATGAAATGCATATAACACAAGAAGCTGGTTTCAACATGCCTTTATTGCAGAGCTTAACTTGAGGTCAGACATCATCTTTAGCAGCAGCATTACCTTTTAAAAATGACAGTTCCCGCAGCTGCATCTGGCCCTGCCCCCATTCTGTGATGTCAATCAGTATCTTATCACATATACTGACTGTCAGACACACTCTCTCAGGCACATAAACAGGTGCAATATGCAAGACATGCACACACAGACACACCCAGTCAGGAATACAAACAGTCGGATACACCCTGTCAGACACACATTATGATCAGAGGCGGCTCTCTAACTGGGCGATTTAGGCAACCGCCTAAGGCCTCGCACTGCCTGGGGCCTTTTGGCCACCTAAATTGCCTTAGGCAGACTGTGTCAGGTCCTCGGTCAGTGACCGAGGACCCGACACCAGGAGGGGGCCCGGTGGCTTGCTCTGTATGCCGCCGGGTGCAAGGCCCCTCTGTGCCGTCTGCCTGGGTGGAGAGCGCCCATCACAGACACAGGAATGCAGGTCTGCAGTGAGCAGAGCTGCAGACCATGTTTCTTGTAAATTCTGACCAATCAGAGCGTTGTTGCGGGTTACCACGGCAACACGCTGACTGAATTTCGCGAGATACATGGTCTGCAGCTTTGCACCTGGCGGAGCTGCAGACTGGCGGACATGGCCACCAGGGAGCCCCCTGGACCACCAGGGAGCCCACCGGACCAGTGAACGTAAAAAGGTATTTAATCACCCCCATCCCTCCCACCCAGTATCCCTCCCACAGCATTTACCCACTCCCCCTACGACAGCATTAACCCTCTCCCTCCAAGTATCCCTCCCACAGCAATAACCCTATCCCTTCCACAGTATTACCCCTCCCTCCCACAGCATTAACCCTCTCCCTCCCACAGTATCCCCCCTCCCTACCAGTATCCCCTCTACAGCATTAACCCAATCCCTCCTAGTAACCCCCTCACAATATTACCCCCTCACATTTTCACCCCTGTCTCTCCCAGTATTACCCCCCTCCCTCCCAGTATCCCCCTCACAGTATTACCACACTGTGATTATCTCACACATACTGTCATGCCCCCCACACAATGTCACCCCCAACTATGTAATGTCGCAATACTCTCACACAGTCAGCATCACCACAAACACTGTCAGCCTCCCTTTTACACTGTCAACCCCCCACACTTTCAGCCCCTTACACATCCACACTCACATTAACCACTCTTAATCCTGTTAATCTCAACCCCTTCAAACTCACCTGCCCTCGCTCTACCACACTCACCCTGTCAAATTAACCCCCCTAATTCTGTCACATTCACCTTCTCTCATTCTCACACATTCTCCTCCCAGCCCTGCTACACTTATCCTGTTACATTAATGCCACTAACCCTGTCACATGAAATTCAACCCTATTATTTTTTCACGTTGGGTGTTAGTGGGACCTTTTGTTTGAGTTCCGCCTAAGGCCTCATACAGTCGAGCTGCCTTTGATTATGACCGTATATCTCTATCTGTCAATGTGTGTGTCTCTGTGCATCACTGTGTTTGTGTGTTTATGTGTGTGATAAATGCATTTGAGAAGAGAATCGAGGAAACAGAAACATCACAATTCTTCCTCCTCTGCTCCTCTCCCAATTTATGGCAGTAACTGTTGCCTGGGAGTGTAACTCACCAAGTGCCACAGCGTTTCTCCATAGAAAAACATGCACTTTATCATATTAATGTATGTATCTGCAATATTAACCACTAATAAAAGCCACACCAAATGTTAAAAAAAAAAAAATATTAGAACAGCATACTCCTGGCACACACTTCCACATTTTAACATCTGAAAAAACTTTTTAAAATTCTTATTACTCATTTCTGAACATTTCATACCTCCCAACATTGGTGTTTCATGAATCGGCATGCCAGTAGGAGGGGGTGGGAGTGTGGTGGACAAACTGCATCACTGGCACTGTCCAAAGGGGATGGAACTGCCTAGAAAATGGGTGGGTCTGCCCCAAGGCATGTCAACCTGGTGGAAATGCACACCATGCAGCCTGTCAATCATCCAGAGAGCATAGTCCATAGTCCCCAAAAGCGGGACACCAGGGAACAAAGTTGTGACAGTACAGGACCATAAAATCAGGGATGTTTGGATGTATGACATTCTGAAATATTCTACAATATCATAATACCTCTTATGTTCAGAAACACTTTCTAATTTAAACTGATTGTCTAATTGCATGCCCATTAGTATGCATAAACAGTATTGAAGGAGGTTTTAAGACAAAATGGAGACTCCAGAGAGTACACATTGGTACAAGGGCTCACTAAGAATAGAAGGTTGATGGTACGAATGCAAAGAAGTTCAATCCTAGTTAAATGAGTACTCAGCTGGTATTAGATACCACAGTGCAGAACAGTAGAGGTTTCATTGATTTAAAAGCACAACAATATACCTAGGATTCTTAATTAAACTCCAAAATGAACAGAATTAAAATATGAATGAACTTTAGGCAAAAATAGATAACTACGTCTGTAGTTAGTTGGTGTTTTTTTCCAAATCAACTTGAATATCACCATTCACAATTTAATTAAGAGTTTCCAAGTTTAATTAGATTTACATGCATAAACCTTAATATCTCTTAATCACTCTTATTTTTTAATCAGTGAAGGGGGACTATGAAGGGGTTTAACTTTAGGAACGTAATTTCTGTCTTGTATACTGGCATTTTAAGAATGAATATATGATGTAGAGATTGATTATTACTGGGGGCAATTCTTTATTTTTATGTTCCCATAGTTTCTACTAGACTTTGAGAATCGGTACTGGAAGAAATGCTTTTCAGCAGAATTTGGGCCGATTGAGACAAAGACCGGTTGATTTGGGAATAGGGGGTTAACTGTGGCACAAACAGCCAGCAGACAAATAGTTAAAAATGACTATGGATGACACTATGAGTAAAAGGTAGGATTTATACCTCCTCCATGACCTTCAACACCACAAGTGTGGGGGCATGTCTGCTAAACAGCCTTTGCTGCCCAGTCGCTAGTAATACACTCCCGTAATTCAATTTAAAGAAAGGATAGTAGACAGATACGCTCCAACCTTATTTAAAAAAAAAAAACTACCTACCCCACCTCCCTCATAATAATGAGGGAGGTGTCCAAAAAGTCTAAATCCCTAAATTAAAAAAGTCATACTTAACCCATTAGATAAAAACCAAAGGGAAAAAAAAGTTACCTACGCTCTTTCCACATCCCTATGTATTTTTAAACAAATGGAGGTGTTTAGTTACCTCCAATGGCCATGAGAGGGTATGCCCACCTGCCATGTCACTCAAACCATTCACCTTGCTTCCTTGAGCTTCTGGCAAAAATATCTCTAATGAGACAGAAAGGGGTATTGTTATATACATCCCTATATGCTTATTAACCCTTAATAGGGAACACATGGGATGGGCAGTAGCATTGCAACCTAGCTGTGTGATACAAAAGTGAATACAAATACACAGAAACTAGTCCTGCGCTCAAACTCCCATTATTCCTGGGCCGCAGCAATGACCATAGTACACATCAGCCAAAATACATATAGTAAAAACCAAAGAAAAAAAAAGTTACCTGCGCTCTTTCCACATCCCTATGTATTTTTAAACAAATGGAGAATTGTCTAGGTACAAGAATAATGTTTAGTACACTAATATAAGAATTGCACAAATGCATATAGCAATAAAACATAAATGAATAAATAAATAAATAAAACATTCTAATGAAAGAGACACCTAACTAAACATCAATCTCAATAAATATTGGTTCAATATTTCGATCAGGAAGAATGACGTCTCACTTTATGGACTTGGACAAATTATTTCATACTGTCCCTGCAGGTTGATGGTGTGGCGTGACCGCTGCCGGTCAGTGAATTGCCTGTCTGATATAATGTGTGTGTCCCCATATTTTCATACCTTCTGCCCGCTCCCTGTTCGGGAGTGCTTCCACAAAGGGAATTATTTTGCCTCCCGAATGGGGACCACCCCGATATCCCATTTAGAATGTTGGCTTAGAACCTTCACACCTCGCAACATAGTGTCAAAGCGTATCCGCAAGAGAAACTATTTATGAGCACTCCGGCTGGCTGGCATTCGTGCATACGAACGCCAGTCAGGGGGCGTGTACGTGGATTGTTTCCCGACTTGTTCGTTTCCCAAACGAGGACCTCCCAGTGCCCCATTAGAACGTTCACACCAATTAATCAGAACGTTCGCACTTGCAACATAAGTATGACAACACAAGGAAAGTAATGAATGCTCCCATGGGGGGCCGCATTCCCGTCCCAAAATGAGATGCTTCCCTTGCAGGGTTTCAGAGACCTCTCAAGGGGAGTCTGGTTGAGGAAGGTAACACTGTGAGGGTCTCTGAGATTGGGGTGGGCACTTATGAGGCACTGGCGAGTTTGGCAGGCATTGCGATGCCTGCTGGCACAAAGAGATCAGCTCTTTTCCCTCAGACGGGCTCTCTGTGCCTGGGATTCAAAGGGATGGTCCATTTTTTCCAGTTCAGAGAAACCCTGTGTTTGGGTGGTGGGCTTTTGCAGACAAAGGGACAAGGCCCTTTCCCATGTAGGCTCCCGGGGACGTGGGAGGATCCTGTGAGGGGGCATTGTATGCTGTGTGTTACACCCCTTGCATGGGGTTTTGCTTAAAAGCCGTGTGTGGCAAATAAAGTGTTGTACCTCCAGAACTGTCCAGGGGGGATGGGTCTCTTTGCATGCTAATTGGTTCCTGTTCAGCTGAATGAAGGGAATTAGTGGAGGTAACCGGTCTACAGATGGTACCTGCCTCACCCCGTCTTTACTCACTGTCTAGGTGTCATTTTTTGATCATGGCCTCACCTTTGCACCTCATGTTCAGTCTGTTGCTAAAACTTGTCGATTCCACCTAAAAACATTGCCCATGCAGTTTGTTAATGCTCTAGTAATCTCTTGCATGGATTACTGTCTCTTAATTGGTCTCCCCAGAAGCTCTACTGCCCCCTTCACAATCTGTGATGAATGCTACTGCCAGGCTGATCTGTCTCTCCTGTTGCTCCTCTCACACCTCACACCTCTGATGATCCTTACACTGGCTGTCAATTCAAAATACTAACCCTTACTATAAAGCTCTAACCAACTGTAGCCCTTTTTACATTTCTTCACTGATTCGTAGGTATGTCCCTTCTCGCTCTCTTCGCTCTGCCGATGACCTTCTCCTGTCTTACAGCATTACTCTTTTAAGAAAACCCCAGACAAAACTCAAGACGATGTAATAAACATATGCCAGAGGTTATTTTATATGTTTTTCTGCCTAGATAAAATGTCAGTACAAATACAATATATAGGGTGAATCCAGCTAGGGGAGGCAAAAATAGTAGAACAGTGCAACACTGTGGAACCCAATAGGGTAAGTATTATAGTGCCAATGGGTCTCTCACACTTTGAAACCAAATAACGAGCCTTCAGAAATCTTTAGATATATGTCTTCTCAATTCTTGCATATGATGTTGTGGTTCTCAGTCATATGGAAGATAAAGTGCAACCAAATAAGGTTTAGATCAAAAGTGCAATACAGAATTTATTTACTTACACATAAGTAAAGAACAACTGGCATCAAACAATCAAGGAAAATCCTATGCGTTTCATCCCTCTCAGGGACTTCCCTCCCTTCCCTCCCTTCCCTCCAACATATATACATCCCACAATCAGTTCAAATATCCCTCCTATAGGTTCCTTCTGTTCCTCTACGGCTGATTGTGATCTTCCCGTGATTACTTCCTGCTTGTATTCGTCTGACGTCATTGCTGTCACATCCTGTCCTGTTCTGCGGAGATGTCTAGCCTTGGCTTCTGGTATCCAGTACTCTTTTTACAATTCTTGTTTAGTTTTTCTGGTTTTCTGTTCCATGTCTGGTTTTCTTTATGCTGGATTTTTCTGGGTTCATTCCTGTAATCCGTCCCTGGAATTCCCAGTGTCTAGGTTTCCTCAAATGTTTGTTTTGTTGCCACACCCGTTTGTTTTCCATCATTCCTTTTGTTTCAGTGTCCCTGCAGGCAGCTGCTCAAGCTTACATTAGGCAGAGTAGGACCTGCCGAATATGGGGTACATTGGCGTTGTGGCAGGCTTATGCAATGTATGATCATATATTGTAACTAAATCCCCATACTTTTCATATATAGTGGCTTAGTTATGTCTCCTCTTGTTTTGCCTATTATATCTTGTCTTGTTTTAGTTTGTATTCCCAGTCCACGTACAGTCCTGTCCTGTCTTGCCCCTGTTTAGTTAATGTTCCCTTATTTATTGTGTACATGTTCTGGGTTTAGCTTCCTATCCTTCTCTGGTTCTGGGTTCTACTAGTTCTGTCTTGTTTTCATGTTTGGTGACTATCCTAGCCTTGCCTTGTTTCTGTACTGGATACATGTCTGCTGCAGAGCCCCCCTATTCAGCTCCTGGGAGGTCTGCTTACTTTCAAGCTTCAAGTTCCTGGGATCCGCTGTAGCTGCATCAGGGTTCTGGTATGTGGCCGCGCAAATGCTGGTGCTCAACGTCAGAGGACGTGTGGTTACCCTGCACCAGGTCCTGATAAATCCACTCTCACGCTGGAGACTCCCAACAACTTCAGGCACTCAGGGATCCCCGTTTTCGTACCGCCACCCTGTGACAATTGCATTCCAAGCGTGATGACGTCATGTGTTCCAACCTCATAAGGATGTCCGTTGGGGTTCCATAGTGGCACATGCGTTCCACCATGCGTTCCACTGCAAGGAAGTCCAATATATTTTGGCAACAATGCTGGTAATGAGTGGGCGAGCAGAATATATGGGAAGGGGGGGAGGGGGCGGTAAAGGTTACTGACCATGGTCTGTATACAAAAATAGACCTAATAAGCCTCACATAAAAAAAAATATACATCAGAAGTAATACATCTCTTTATAAAATGTTTGGAGTAAGATAAAACTGTGCACTCCATATTGTAACTGTATGAATGATACTTGATGTTGTTATGGTTGAAATAAAATTTAAGATTCTGCTAGCTTTAGTGTACTAATAATCTTAATTTTAGTAATGACAGGAGGCGAGTATTTTGCATAATCTCTCTTTACTAGCTTCACACAGCAGCAAAGAAACAAATAGAAAAAAGAACCAATCACAAGAGAGCAGGATGTACATAAGGCATAGTGACCTCATCACTTTCTCTTTCAGAAAGCGAGATCAAGCAGAAGTAAACATATAACAAGTAAAACAATAACTCTTAAGTTCAACATCTGAAGGAGCAAACTTCCCCGTGATTCTACACAAACAACGAAAATGTGTTCCGGGATGAATCAAATCCGAAGGGTCAAAATTCCAGAGAGTTTCACACAAACAACCAAATGTCTTCAGAGACGAATCAGACTGAAAAGAGAATGTGTGACAGGTTTAGACACAAAGTCATGAACATGTAACATGAACATGTAAATCCAAGTAGCGTACCGTATACATCATCCCATAGAAAAATATTGTAAACTACAATCTGATAACTGAATAACTATAATGTAATGATAATTCCAGATGAATGGAATTACAATCATCAATGTAAGCACAAAACATTGAGAGCCAAACCAGAGCTACACCCATGATACATACAAAGAAAACAAACAGAAAGGGTGGGTAGCAAAGCAGGGAGAGAAAATTCTCGCCTCCTGTCATTACTAAAATTGAGATTATTAGTACACTAAAGCTAGCATAATTTTCAAATTTACAACATGACAGGAGGCTTCATATTTTGCATTTTTAACGCTGAGAAACTAATAGAAAATTAATGAAGAAGCCGAAAGTGCGACGGGATACCTAGCACGTCGGGTCTATCGGAGAAACCTCCTCGTCGAACGCCTGATCATCCTGTACCTGGTGGAAAGCCACCGGCCCAAGCATAAAAGTCCATCAGTAGGTGCCCCAGCCCTGTAGAGAAAACAGAGAATGACCTCCACACCCCATGAGACGGAGGTGGATGCCACTGGGTAACTGGTACATATGTTTTAGGATCTTTGTCCATCGGGAGTCCCCAGACCGGGACAGGGGCCATAGAGCTGTCCAAACCACCCCATAATGGATCAAGGTACAGTTCCAAACATCAATCAGACTGGGAATGCCCAGAGGTAGCATTGTTACGTCCCTGGGGCCCAAGAGGTCCCTAGCAGCCTGCGATAGTCCCGGCCACCAGGGTCAGCCGACCCTCCAGGAAGAGAAGATGCGGGTTTCCTTCGGATCCGTGAGAATAGTAGAATATGAATGTAGGAGGAGGAGATCCTCACTAGTCAGTCCTGTAAGGTCCGGGAAACAAGGTTGACTCCATCACAGCGGAACAGCCAAGGTGGTGTTAGTCGCTGAACAATGAGATGATGGGGAGGCCCAGGTGGCCAGAGTGCGATCACTATTGTGCACCCTCGTGCAATGTGCTACATTCCCTCTGATATGTGTCTCCCCTCACAGGTTGTCCTTGCAGCCCCTTGCCCCACAAGCTGGCATCCGATTACCGAGTGAAGTCCGGTTGATCGTAGGGGTCTGTCTGAGTGAACCTGACCTGGCCTCACTGCATGTCCTGGTAACATAGTAAGTCTGGTAATATGGCCCGGATGGCGAAGGCAGTATCCCACGATCCGGGTGAGTGTATGTAGGGTCACGGTGTTGCAGTTAAGGACAGTGTGAAAATTCCTTGAGGATAGAGGAGACCTATGCAACCTATGCAAATGTCGTCGATGCGAAAGGTTCCTTATTAGGTTTGAATGCCTTCCACCTAGATACGATGGAAACTCCTGTGGGCGGAGTAGAAAGTACAGTCGATGGTAACTTAGAGGTGTTAACCTGAGGAGAAATGGTATCTAGCGCATCTGCGCATTCTGTGTTATCTGTCCGATCGTCCGGAGCACACGAGGTTGACTCTTGTTTCTACTGGGTAATAGAGTTGGCGACAGCGGGTTACATGGACAGATGTCACGAAGTGGTTGGTGACAAAGCCCCGCTGTCAGCCGGTTCCGAAGAACACCCCTTAGGGATTACCACATAACACCTTCCTCCTGGAGGTGTGGGTCTTGATGAGGGCCGCGGGACCATAAACGTGTGTTATAAGTTCCCTCAGGAATACTGTGCCTTGTAAACAAACCGTAGAAGGTACAGGGCGCCACAGTCACTATTTGGGTGATCTAATAAATAGGGTTAAGAAAGAGTAAAAAGTAGAGTGGATAAAATAAAGTAGAGTGGATAAAATAAAAATTTATTGAAATTATTGAACAATATCAGCACACAATATGTGCAGTGGATAAAAGATAAAAAAGCCACAATAGGCTACAGGTCCCTTAGGTATAGCAGCTCAATACAATAAAGTACAATGGTGCATATAAATTATGAAAAGGTGCAAATGCTAAAGTGCAAGATCCACAAAAGTGAAGAGGCAAAAAAAACAAATCACTAGTGAAGATTAAAACAGCACTAGGTAAAATACAAATGCAGCACAACCAATAATAACCAAAGTAATTTATATGCACCATTGTACTTTATTGTATTGAGCTGCTATACCTAAGGGACCTGTAGCCTATTGTGGCTTTTTTATCTTTTATCCACTGCACATATTGTGTGCTGATATTGTTCAATAATTTCAATAAATTTTTATTTTATCCACTCTACTTTATTTTATCCACTATACTTTTTACTCTTTCTTAACCCTATTTATTAGATCACCCAAATAGTGACTGTGGCGCCCTGTACCTTCTACGGTTTGTTTGCATGTTTTGTTTAAGGTTGGAGTGACCTGTATACAGTGGCTCGCCTGCACTTGGGTCTCACCACCATTCACACGCCCTTGTTTACTATTATTTTCTGTGCCTTGTGCCTGGGGTCCCAATGATTTGGCGCCCAGATCCGCCAACCATCCATCAATACGGAGGAGTGCTGCTATGCGCTTCCCATAGGAGAGGCGAACACTGGGGTTTCTGAGGATGGACACATCTCTGAGTCCATTCATGAACATCGGGAGCCCATTACCGGACTGTGTAGGTGTTTTCCGGTATTTTACCTATGATGGGGTCCAGCAGTTAGTCTTGGGTGTCTCTGATACCTCTCCTGGCTCTCTTGCCCAGAGCCATGAAGGACATCATCCACTGGTCAAACGCAGCCCTCTGTGTCACTCCGTCCAGGAGGGGAGGGTACGGGTCGTCCGGCCCCAAGCATTTACGGACATCTTATCAAGAGGCTTCAAAGCCACAGGTGCATAAAGTAGCCAGGCGATTGGGAAGGGACCAGTCTCTCAAACGTGGGTGAAGGATGTGTAGGTTACACAGCCATTGACCAGTAAGCGTGCAAGGCACCGTCATCTTAGGAGACCTAATGCGCAATGGCCCCAAAAAAATGGAAAGCATTATTCAAAAACGTCCCTGAAAGGCATGTACCTTTCTTCCTACAGGGTGGGCCATAATTTAGAATAGGGTTCAAAGAGTCAATAACCAATTTCAATGATATTACATATTACATACAATGAATGCTAGCGATGTGCATGGGCAAACATTTTGGTTTGGTTCAGAAATTCGGGTAAGTAAAAAAATGTGTCTGCTTCGGCAATTCACACCAATGGCATTCGGTTCGGCACTTCTGAAATTCGGAACTACAGCAATTCGGGACTTCGGCAATTCGGAAATTTGGTAATTCGAACATTCGTAAGCATACCTCTCTTGTTTTGCCACTTTTCAGAAATTCAAAGCACTTTGCCACCACAACCACTTACACATCTGAAGGGCTACCTAACCCCTAACCCTAACCACCACAACCACTTACACATCTACGGGGCTCCCAGTGCCAGGAACTAGCTTATTGTTCAAGATTCCTGTCATCATTCATGTAATTTTCCCTCCCTCTCTTGTCTTGCCACTTTTCAGAAATCTGAAGCACTTTGGCACTTCAGACTTTATGCAATTCAGCAATTTGGTTTGGTCCTTCGGAAATTCGGCAGTTTGGAAATTCTGCAATTCGAACTTCGGACATTCGTAAGCATACGAATGTCCGAATTGCACGAAATTCGCCCGAATGTACATTCGGAATGAAACAAATTTCACATCTATGAATGCTTAACATATGGAGATTTGTTTGACAAGGTATGGTAGATGACATATTTTAAATGAGCTCCATTTGCCACATCACAATGTCGGGCATATTATGATTGCATTGTTTTACACTAGTTAATGTTTAGGCTCTAGTGCTTAAATTTCTGCACGGATATTCTCTTTGTGCTGCTCAAGTGTACATGGTTTGTTTCCGTACACCCGCTCTTTTCAATATTACCGCAGGAAGTAACCAGAAGCTGAACATGACAGCCAGTTAATCTGGGAATTTCGTAATATGATCCATAAGCCAAAAAGTTGTCTTAGGAGATCCATTGTGGCCCTGGCTGTATGGGCAGTAGTCCCATCCTATTGAAACTACATTTCATGACAATTTTGCTCTTTACATAAAAATAATGGACATACCATTTTGAAAATAAAAAAAATGTGTTCCTTGTGAAATTGCTCATGATGAATCATCCAAGACTCAGTTATAATATGTGCCTGCAACAATTGTTATACAAATATGTAAAACTTTAATAAAAATTATTTGAAAATAATTGAACTACTAACAAAAACATTATTTACCTGTCAAATCCTACTTAGAATTTGGCCCACCTTGTATATATATATATATATATATATATATATATATATATATATATATATATATATTTGTATCTATCTATCTATCTATCTATCTATATATCTATATATATATATATATAATGTCCCATGTCAACATTTTTATTTAATACTTCAGCATAAAATATTATCACTAAAAGGTGAAACATGGCACATTGTTCTCTGGACTCCCCATGAAGATAAAATTCTACTTTTCAAGGAGGGTTCATGCTGTACATGTTTTAAAACAAGAAAAAATGAGCACCTCACTAGTTATACATTAGGTATATATGAATATAATATGTATATATAGACCTAAAATTAGTTATTGCAGGAGGTCTCATCCATAGGTAGGTGTATATTATATTTAACTTCAGTTCATACAACATGATAAATAACTAAATAAAAATATTTGATTGCCACCTCCTGCAGCCTTATTTGTACAAGTGATGTCATGCTGTACAGTAGCTGCGTTTGTGAAGAGGTTGGCACAGATGCTGCTGACTGCTCTGTGTGTGCATGTCGTTGTATAGCAATGTTTATGAGGTGGAGACTGGCAATGTTTTAGCCTTGGCTTGTATGGAAGTGTATGTGACAGAGCAGCTGGTGACCTGTTCTTGCTTGGGGGGAGGTGACAGATGACAGATACATAAGCTGTAACACTGATCTCTACCCCAGAGGGACAATTCTTCTTACTTTCCTCTAATTTACTGACTGTCCTTTCTTTTTCTTTCACACTCCTCGTTCTGTCTTCCTTCTCTTTTCTCTATTCCACTCGTTCTAACACCCTCTCGCTCATTTATTTTTTCACTCTTTTACTTTTCTCTCTATTATTATTCACACTTTGCTGTGAGGGGGCGAAAATGACCTGAAATTAACATAATTACAGGAGACACCCGGAGAGAGAATGAAAGAGAGAGAGTGGGAGGGAGAGAGAGGTAGTGGGGGAAGGGGAAGTGAGAAAGCAAGTGTGAGAAGTTTAGGAAGGGAAAATGGGGGATCATAAGATTTTTATAGAGAAAATGAGGACAATGAGAACATTTTTATTTTTCTGGGAGTAAGAATATTATCACGTATTAGAGGATACAGGGTTTTTCAGTTAGAATCCAGTTGTAAAAAACTGGACGTTGGGCCTGCTCCTTATGAGATTTAAGTGATCAGATGGGTTTTGCATATAAATTTTTTAGTGATTACAATAATTAATAAGTGCAAGTAGGAATATCTGCTTAGTACAATAATCAGAATTTCATTTTAAATGAAAGCCAATACAATCCTAGCTCAAAAGACTGGTTCTTTGATGCTACTAACTAGAAAGTCTATAGTCTATAGTGACTCCCTTCAAGTCTCTATGAACCATATTAATCAAGGCAAAGCTGGAGTAACTAAATGTTGGGAAACTAATTTGGCCTGTACAATGATTGCTATATATTTAGCACTTTGCCCTCAAACTGCACATATTTTCCTAATAAATAAAATCTCTTAAATGAAAGCAAAGAGCAAAATGAAGTCATCAAAACATTTGAAGGAAAGAAAGGCAAAGGTTAAACACTTTACTGATCAGGGTACATAAGGGTAAACGTGACCTTTAATGTAGAGAGAAAAAATAGATTGGTAAAGTAGACAAATAAGCTGAAGATGAAGAGAAAGGACAGAACTGAAAATAGAGCATAATGGAAGTGGGCAGAATGAGATAGGTCGGCATGATGTGAACGTGATACGAAAGAACAGGAAAAAGAGAAGAAAAGGTTCAGAAAAGGCACAAAAATGTGGAGAAGTGGGGGCGAGCTACATAGATGGAGGAGGGGTGATATGTAATAGACATGGAACACCTGTGATTTCTTGCTTTTGTAACCAATAGTCTATCTTTTTTGATTTCCCTGCCATCTTGTGGTAACATCAAGCAATGCACCTCATTTCCAGTATCTTAAATACATAATTATTATTAATACTAATATCTAAATATTTAACTAGGAATGGTATATTTCACTAGTAGATAATTTGTAATTTGATTTTAAATAATGTTTTTTTTAATTGTAACTTTTCATGTGCTTAAAACCAGTTGTAGTTGGACTTGATCCAGAAACATAAGACAGAACTCTAATTACAAATATACAATTATGGGAAAAAGAAAGTACATCCTTTTTGAATTCTATGGTTTCACATATCAGGACATAATAACAATAATCTATTGCTTAGCACAGGCTTCCCCAAACTCCAGCCCTCCAGAGGTTGCTGAACTACAACTCTCATGGTTCTACAAATGAAATAGATAGGCTGAGAACCATGGGAGTTGTAGTTCAGCTACATCTCTAGGGCTGGAGTTTGGGGAACCCTGGCTTAGCAGGTTTTAAAATTAGGTAAATACAACCTCTACTGAACAACACATGACATATTACACTGTGTCATGATTTATTTAACAAAAATAAACCAAAATGGAGAAGTTGTACGAAAAACGAAATACACCCTTACTGCTGCCATAGGAACTAAAGTGAGCACTTTAGCATGTTGAAAAGCTTTATGTGTGACGCGTGTGTTTTTTTTTTCATTTAGCAAAAAGTACAGATTTCAATAGAAATTGACACTTCAATAAATTAATCATGGTAACACCCACCCACCTGGTGTCACGAATGCTAATGTGGTCCAACAAGCAGAAACTATGTAAACCTATACATAGAAATAATAAAGGAAATAAAAGGACAAAACCGGACCTTAGAATGGCCGGACTAATACGTTAGAGACAGTGAATGGTCAAAGGAAAAGCGGAGGTCAAGGAAGCCAGAAATACACAATACCGTTTAAACAAGCCAAGTCAGGGGAACCAGAAATCGGAATAACCAGGAAAAGCCAAGATCAGAATACCAGAATATCAATATCACAGGGAAAAACGCACTCTTGGGAACCAGGAACAGGAAACCACAACAGGGCAAGGTACTGGGGTGAATTAGGGATTTAAATATCCCTCTCTATGCTCTGATTGGTCAGAGGGTGACCTATGACCCAGAACGAAGAAGTAAGTAGAAGTATAGATCAGGGTGTTGCAGTGGATGTGATCTACTTGGATTTTGCCAAGGCATTTGATACGGTTCCTCACAATAGGTTAGTATTCAAACAAAAAGAAATTGGTCTAGATTAATATTCTTGTTCTTGGGTAGAACATTGGCTTAAGGATAGAGTACAACGAGTTGTAATTAATGGTCAATTTTCAGGCTGGACTAGAGTGGTAAGTGGTGTCCCTCAGGGTTCTGTTTTGGGACCACTTCTATTTAACATATTTATAAATGATCTTGAAATAGGCATTGAAAGCCATGTATCAGTGTTTGCAGATGACACAAAACTTTGTAAAGTAATAAAATATAAGCAGGATATTGCTTTGCTGCAGAGGGATTTGGATAGATTGGGGGACTGGGCACTAAAATGTCAGATGAAATTTAACATAGAGAAATGCAAAGTTATGCACTTCGGGGTTAAGAATGCACAAGCAACTTACACTCTAAATGGTAGTGAATTAGGGATAACCACACACGAGAAGGATTTGGGAATTGTTATAGACAACAAATTAGGCAGCAATATGCAATGTCAATCTGCAGTTGCTAAGGCCAGTAAACTTTTGTCATGTATAAATAGGGGCATAAATTCTCGGGATGAAAATATAATTTTGCCTCTTTATAAATCGCTGGTAAGACCACACCTTGACTATGCTGTGCAATTTTGGGCACCTGTTCTAAAGAAAGATATCATGGCACTAGCAAAAGTCCAGAGATGAGCTACAAAATTGATAAAAGGAATGGAGTATTTTAGTTATGAAGAAAGGTTAAAAAAATTAAATCTGTTTAGTTTGGAAAAACGGCGCCTGAGAGGGGATATGATAAACTACTACTAAACTACTTTCAATGACTTCCTCCCTCGGGCTATCACAGTGGGCAAGTTCTCCCACCCATGTAGCTGGCAATACCCTTGACCTAATCTTCACTTATGCATGTACAGTAACTAATATCTGCAACACTCCATATCCACTCTCTGATCACCACCTCTTATCATTTGCTCTCGCATACCCCCTCATCCAACAACCTCAGCCTAACCCCCCTCAACTCAGGAGGGACCTTAATTCTCTGGATCTCCAACAGTTGTCAGCTGACATTGATTCACAACTGCTGTCCATCCCTTCCCTCTCCTGTCCATCACTGGCCATCTCCATATATAACTCTACTCTTACATCTGCCTTGAACACTGCAGCGCCACTCCAAACAAGCACCTCAAGGAGGACCCGCCCCCAACCATGGCATACTAAATCAACGCGCTACCTGCAAAGATGCTCCCGTTGTGCTGAATGCTCCTGGAGGAAGTCTCGTACCCAATCAGACTTTCTCCATTATAGATTCATATTGTGTTCATACAGTGCAGCCCTTGCCCATGCCAAACAGTCCTATTTTTCCTCTCTCATTAGTTCATGTTCCCGCAACCCCAGGCGTCTCTTTGACACCTTTAATTCTCTTCTTCGCCCTGCTGTGGCCACCCCCAAAACTAACCTTACTTCTGATAACTTTGCATGTTACTTCACTGACAAGATTGAACAGCTAAGGAAAGAATTCTCCCCTCCTTGCCTTTCTGCTTCTCAATCACACATAGATCATGCCTTTCCTACCCTTCAGACATTCTCCCCAGCTACTGACCAAGAGGTGGCTGCTCTTCTTTGCTCCTCTCGCCCCACCACTTGCCCGCTCGATCCTGTCCCATCTCACCTTATCAGATCTCTCTCCACTTGTCTCGTGCCTTCTCTAACACACATCTTCAACTGCTCGCTCTCTTCTGGCATCGTCCCTGCTGACCTTAAACATGCCACTGTAGTACCTATACTAAAAAAACCATCCCTCGACTCATCCACCCTCTCTAACTACCGTCCCATATCCCTGCTCCCTTTTTCCTCAAAGCTTCTGGAAAGGCTTGTCTTTACCCGTGTGTCTCATTTCCTCAATTCCAACTCTCTCCTTGACCCCCTTCAATCTGGCTTCCGCCCTCTCCACTCTACAGAGACTGCCCTTATTAAAGTCACTAACGACCTAATCGCAGCTAAATCCAAAGGCCACTACTCCATACTAATTCTTCTTGACCTCTCAGCGGCCTTTGACACCGTTGATCATGCTCTCCTTCTTCAAACTCTTCAATCGCTTGGTCTCTGTGACTCTGTCCTCTCGTGGTTTTCCTCTTATCTCTCCCAACGCTCATTCAGTGTCTCCTTTTCTAATGATACCTCCTCCCCTCGCCCTGTCTCGGTTGGAGTCCCCCAAGGCTCCGTCCTTGGTCCCCTTCTATTTTCTCTTTATACTGCCTCTCTTGGCAAACTTATTACCTCTTTTGGATTCCACTACCACCTGTACGCTGATGACACCCAGCTATATCTCTCCTCCCCGGACCTCTCCCCTGCCGTCCTGCAACGTGTCACTGCTTGCCTTTCTTCCATCTCTGACTGGATGTCCTCCCGCTTTCTGAAACTCAATCTCTCAAAAACTGAGCTCCTTGTCTTTCCTCCTCCTAATACTGATCCTCCTCTTTCACTCTCCCTTCAAGTTTGTGGTACCAACATCAGTCCATCTTTACAAGCACGCTGTCTTGGCGTCATACTTGACTCTGGTCTCACCTTTGAGCCTCACATCCAGCATGTTGCCAAATCCTGTAGATTCCATCTTAAAAACATAGCCCACATCCGCCCCTTTCTTGCACCAGATACTACCAAGGAGCTTGTCCATGCTCTGGTAATTTCCCGCATGGATTACTGTAACCCTCTCCTGATTGGTCTTCCCAAAAGCCGTACTGCACCCCTACAGTCCGTAATGAACGCTGCTGCTAGACTGATTTTCCTCTCTAGTCGTTTCTCTCACACCTCAACCCTCTGCCAGTCCTTACATTGGCTTCCTGTATGCTATAGGAGTCAATTCAAGGTACTAACTCACACCTATAAAGCACTGAACAACTCTAGCCCCTCTTATATCTCCTCACAGATCCATAGGTATGTCCCTTCTCGGTCTCTCCGCTCTGCCCGTGACCACCTCCTGTCCGTTGTCCACACTCGTACGGCCAACTCGCGCTTGCAGGACTTCTCGCGGGCGGCTCCCTTCCTATGGAATAGCCTGCCTACCGCCATCAGACTCTCCCCTAGTCTTGCATCTTTTAAGAAGTGCCTTAAAACCCATCTCTTTAGGAAAGCATATGGCCTCCAAGACTAACCCTTACCTCACATACCTGTCTCTTGCCCTCTCCTAAAGGGCAATCCACCTTATTTGATTGCAAATTCCTGTCCTAATGTGTTTTACACCCACCTCCTATAGAATGTAAGCTCGATCGAGCAGGGTCCTCTTCAACCTATTGTTCCTGTAAGTTTATTTGTAATTGTCCTATTTATAGTTAAATCCCTTCTCATAATATTGTAAAGCGCTACGGAATCTGTTGGCGCTATATAAATTGCAATAATAATAATAATAATAATAATAATGATAACTTTATACAAATATATTCGGAGCCCATACAAACCTTTATCTGGAAATCTATTCATAAACAGGGCTATACATAGGACACAAGGTCACACATTTAGGCTGGAAGAAAGGAGATTTCATCTAAGGCAAATAATTTTTTTTTTTTACAGTAAGAGCAATAAGGATATGGAATTCTCTGCCTGAAGAGGTGGTTTTGTCAGTCACTACAGATGTTTAAACTGCAATTGGATAAATACTTACAAAAACATAACATACTGGGATATAATTTCTAATTAGTGGGGTAATAGCTGCTTGATCCAAGTAGACATCTGATTTCTATTTTGGAGTCAAGAAGGAATTTTTTCCTAGTTTGTGGCAAAATTGGAAGCGCTTCAGACTAGGTTTTTTGCCTTATTTTAGATCAACAGCAACAACATATGTGAGGAAGGCTGAACTTGATGGACGTAAGTCTCTTTTCAGCTATGTAACTATGTAACGCAAATAGGATTCTAAAGATTGATTGGCTCTGAGGGTGGTACGAAGAGGAAAATGAAAGTTCTATGCCCAATTGTTTACAGAAGGCAGGCCAAAACCTAGTGATACATTGGGTACCTCTGACAGAAACAATGTGTTTTGGTACTCCAGAAAGCGAAAGATTTCCTTTATGAAAATTTGGACTAGATCTTGAGCAGATCGCAATTTTTTAAGAGGTATAAAATGTGCCATTTTGGAAAATCTATCTACAACAATGAGGATGGTGTTATGCCCATTAGAACTGGGGAGTTCCACAATGAAATCCATGGCTAAATGGGTCCATGGAGCATAAGGTATTGGAAGTGGCTGTAGCAACCCAGGGGGAGATTGATGAGATGTTTTTGAAACAGAACATATTTGACATGCCCCTACATAGTCTTTAACGTCACCTCTGAGTGTAGGCCACCAAAATTTCCTGGAAATAGCAGAGAGAGTTTTATGTATTCCAGGATGTTCTGCTGTCAGATTATCATTAAATAATCCGAATACTTTCTTCCTTAACCCTTTAAGGACACATGACATGTGTGACATATCATGATTCCCTTTTATTCCAGAAGTTTGGTCCTTAAGGGATTAATGAGGGTGAAACGTACAGTTTGTCCTGAGGATTCCCCATGGGTGCCTAAGTTTGATCTGCTATTATGACACCAAAGAGTGGAGAAGATACTTCAGTAACTGTAGTAGCAATAAGACATTCTGGAGGTACGATCGGGAATACCTCTTGTTCAGGGGCCTCATCTGTCTCAAACTGTCTAGAGAGTGCATCTGCCTTGGTATTCTTTGTCCCGGGCCTGTATGTAATTATAAAACTGAACCGGGAGAGGAATAATGACCATCTAGCCTGTCGGGAGGACAATCTCTTAGCATCCCCAATATAAGCCAAATTCTTATGATCGGTAAAAAACGTGGCTCTTTGGAACCATCTAAGAGATGCCTCCATTCCTTCAGGGCAAGTACAATGGCCAGTAAATCTCTATTCCCAATCTCATAGTTTTTCTCTGCAGGAGTTAGTTTTCAAGAGAAAAACCCACAGGGTTGTAAAGGTGCATCAGGACTTTCTCTTTGGGACAGAATTGCTCCTACTCCTGTTTCTGACGCATCTACCTCTAAAATAAAAGGTTTGGTCAGATCGGGGTGCGTCAGGACAGGTGCTGAGGCAAATAAAGATTTTAATTTTTCAAACGCCTCCTTTGCTTCCTTGGACCATGAATTTGTAATGAAAATATACCCCAACACGCAGGATTCAGCTAAACAGAAGACAACACAGAGGGGAGATACGTCTACCGGACCTTAGAGTGGCCGGACTCGACGTATATAGAAGAGGTACAGAGTCAGGAGCGATCCGAGGTCAAGGGCACAAAGAGACAGCGTAAACTAGGACTAGCCGGGGTCTGGTACACAGAAAACAGCAAGAGAGTTTCTTGAGGAGACAGTGCATAAACTCCTCCATTAGGAGACATAGTGCCTGGTAACAAATTTATGGCACAGTCATAGGGTCTATGCGGTGGTAATGTCTCAGACTGAACCTTGTTAAATACTTCCTTTAAATTCAAATACTGCGGTGGGATTTTTGTGGTTAAGGGAGGCGCTATGGGCACATTGATGGTACCAACTAGTTGTGGCATTTGTTATAAACAATGACCTCTGCAACTCTCTCCCCAGCTCACAATATCTCCTTCAACCCAATCTAAACGTGGATTGTGTTTCTGGAGCCAAGGAAAACTGAGTATTATAGGACATGTAGGGGAAGATATAACCTGAAAAAATCATCTCTTCAGATGCCTACTGAGACAGTGATCGGCCGCGTTTCGTGCGTGATGACAGGCTGGGTAAGAGGTCTCCCATCGATAGCCTCTACTGCTATGGGTCTATCTTTCTGCCTTAAAGGCAGGAGATGTTTGGCAGAGAATTCCTTATCAAGAAAATTCTCAGCTGCCTCAGAGTCAGTCATGGCCTCACACTGAACAGTAGTACTCTTACAAGACAGAGTGATCTTTATAAGGAAGCGGTTCTTAGTCAATTTAGGGGATATATACATCACACCTAAGTTCGGACCCCAAACGTGCCTTAGGTGCGCGAGTTTTCCAGCCGAGCCCGACATGCGAGCCTTAGATGTCCCCTCTTACCACAATATAGACACAACCCCTCATTACGTCTGTATTGTCTTTCTGCCTCAGTGAGTATAGCAATGCCCAATTGCATGGGCTCAACCTCTGAAGGTGGAGCAGGATTAAGAATTACTGGGTTAGAGAAACGAGGAGCTATAGACAAGTTGGTACGTCTAGTACGCTGTTTATTTTTCTCCCTCTCTTGGAGTCTGTTGTCAATATCAATCATATAGGCAATATAATAGTTAAGATTTACCCGAAGGTCTCTGGCTGCGGTCTCATCCTGTATATTTTCAGCCAACCTTTCAGCAAACGCAGCCACCAGACCACTGTTAGTCCAGTCCACTTCAGATGCTAGTGTCCTGAACTCTATGGCGTAATCGGCTACGGAGCGGGTGCCTTGCTTTATTCTCATTAAGGCTTTAGCAGCATTTTCATCTATCCCCTTAGGCTCAAAGGTAGCTTTAAAAGCCGTTAAGAATACATTATAATCCCGAGCAACTGGATTCCCACTCTCCCATAAGGGATTAGCCCAGGTTAAAGCCTTCCCCGTTAATTGGTTCATAAGATAGCCAATCTTTGATCTATCTGTAGGGAAGGAACCGGGGGAAGCTTCAAAATTATATTCAATCTGGTTTAGAAAACCTCTGAAATCCTTAGAATAACCTCCGAAATGAGGAGGAGGTGAAAGGGTTATGGATGGAGGTTTATATGCCACAGGTGCAGGTACGGGTGGCGGAGCTACCGGTGGTACCAGGGGTGTTTCCAGATAAGCAGTTCTCTGGAGCAAGGTCTGGAATGCTTGGGCAAACTGATCTAACCTGTGGTCCATATCCTCCACCCTGTTCTCACAGGCTATCATATGTTTACATAGTTCCACAGGATCCATGGCCCTGTCGTAATGTCACGACTGCTAGTGTGGTCCAACACGCAGAAACTATGTAAACCTATACATAGAAATAAGAAAGAAAATAAAAGGACAGAACGTAAACCGGACCTTAGAATGGCCGGACTAATATGTTAGAGACAGAGAATGGTCAAAGGGAAAGCCGAGGTCAAGGAAGCCAGAAATACACAGTACCATTTAAACAAGCCAAGTCAGGGGAACCAGAAATCGGAATAACCAGGAAAAACCAAGATCAGAATACCAGAATATCAATATCACAGGGAAAAACGCACTCTCGGGAACCAGGAACAGGAAACCACGACAGGGCAAGGTACTGGGGTGAATTAGGGATTTAAATATCCCTCTTTAGGCTCTGATTGGTCAGAGGGTGACCTCTGACCCCAGAAAGTGCGCATGCGTTGACGTCATGACGTCACGCACACGTTCGTACATCTTTGGGGGGCAAAGCCATTGAAGGACGCGACTGCATGGTGGATGCCATCTTGGATTTCTCAGAGCAGGGTGGAGGAGTGGTTCCCAGCTCACCGCTGAGCAGGTAAGCTCAGCAAATTGGTGCAGTCGTGCCGGTCGGGCCTGGACGCACATGGCGGCAAGCCGGGAGCCGTGACACCTGGCTTGACAACAGGTCCTGTTAGTTCCTAGTTTGGTTAGCTCAACTCGCAATTACTCAGAGCACCTGCCTTGCAAAGACTTCTTATTGAGCTGCATTGGGAAGTCTGTGATTGGACAGTCACAGAAAGTCTGGGCGGGTTTAGTAGGGGAGGGTTTGCAAAAGCTGCAGACAAGAAAAGAGAAGAGTTTTTAGATACACCACAATGGAAAAATACATAATTATGTGTATGCATATTTTAATTTGTGGTATATCTACTACACAGTGATTTTTATTTGTTTTGTATTTGGGCAGTGGAATGTCCATTTGAAAGGTCATGTAGCAGACAGGTGCTGCTAATCAAATGCCCTTGATTAAAGGACCACTCTAGGCACCCAGACCACTTCAGCTTAATTAAGTGGTCTGGGTGCCAGGTCCAGCTAGGGTTAACCCATTTTTTTTTATAAACATAGCAGTTTCAGAGAAACTGCTATGTTTATAAATGGGTTAATCCAGCCCTCAAAGCCTCTAGTGGCTGTCTCATTGAAAAGATAAAAGACAAAAAGCTAGTTGCCAAAGGCAACCAGCTTTAAAGTGTGTCCGGGGAATCCAAAAAGGGGGTAACCCTTACATACGTATTGAGAGAAAAAAACTAAAAGGAAGATCTACAGGGAGATGGGGAACCTCCTCATCCCTACCCCAGACCAACCCAAATAGGAAACCCCGTCCTAATGTAATGCTAAAACTTAACCTTTATTAGAAATAGAATAAAACAATGCAATTACTGTGAAAAAAAATAATAATAAAGAAATCTTAAATAAAGCTAAGGAGTGGCACCACTATAAATGTGGATGTGGACAATGACAAAAATAATAAAGTGATAAAATTGTCGTCCTGGAAGACCACCTGCGGGTAGAGATAAATATCAAAACTAGTCCCTAGATAGGAAAGGAAAAAGGAGAGAACAAGAGATTAACTCCTGGTACCTATAGTGCTCCTATGTGAGAAGGCTAGAGGTAACAATTAGACTAGTGCTAAATAGCAACAAAGTTGCGCTAGAAAAAGAAAAACAAACAAATCAATCTAACTGGAGAACCTCCCATGCAATATGAATACAGGAGACCCCCCACGTAGACCAGGATTGAAGTTGCTTTTAAAGTCTGAGTAGAGCCGTGGATAACACCAACCTACCCTCCTGACTATAAAGTTTACTCTTTATAAATCTCCAGAACCTGAATACTAGTACAATACAACTAAATAGACTGAAATCTCTACGTGTGGAAACCACTCCTGGCTAAACTACCTGGAGCATACATATCCATACTGTTGACTCAAGTCTTTTTAAGTGGAACTAGCTCCTGGGCTCACCTATATCATTGCACCCACAATGATATAATTGTATTCCTACATTTTGGGGCAGTTTTTTGGTGAAATTTCTGCCTATACCCAGTTTTGAGCACTCCATTCCAAGTCAGACTCCCTCATCCCTGAGTGTTGCTTTAGGCATACCAGACCAACCTACTTTAATAAAATTGCTTATATTTGATCACACATTGCACTGTTTCTTTAACATAAAATACACCTTGCATTAGCCTACCTTTTTGTAGTATTTGGTTTATTTTTATCTGGTTAAGTTTGGAGTATTAGCCAGGTTGTGGCAGCAGACCAGGTATATACTTCAACCTAGAAAATAAAAACAGATAGGGGGCGCTCCAAATTGTGGGTGAGAACAAGAAAATAACAAAGTAAATACTTATTCACACTGTATCTTCAACTTATATGTACACCACCTAGATATAAAAAACAACAATACATAGCATAATACTGTATGGTGGGTACATTAATAGCGATTTGAAGATTGCCAACTCACAATTTCCAGAGCCACGTTTAGTAGGCTCTGACTATAATAGCATGCTCTGATGTCTCTGAAAATGCACCTCCACTCCTCTCCCAATGCAAATAACCCGACTGGTACCAGGAATCAGCAGGAAAAATAAATTGCAGGTCCGGAGTTATACTTCAACCTAGTGGTTTTCATCACAGCCTATGGTATAGCTCTATATATTTTGTCTGTATTATAACTAGACTTGCTCCATTTAAACATGTCTGTTCATAGGAAAATCTCTGTCATTATTTGCAAAGTTTGTTTGCAGCAAACAAATGGATGTTTTTTCTGTTGGATGTATGGCACTTGGTGAATACATCAGACAATTTTAGAAATGTATTTATAGGTATAAGTAAAGCTATAGGGAAAATGGACAAATGCAGACATGGAACTATATAAAATTACATAGTTACATGGTAATAGTAATCTAGGATTAACAAATACTCAAAAAGTATTTAACCCACCAAGCATCAAGTTCAACCTTCTTAGCTTCTTTAATGCCGCTGATCAAACAAAAAAAACAATTTAAGGGGATTGCAATTTTTGTCACATACAACAAAAAAAATCAATCTGGAGCCAAAGTACTCTTTTTTTAAACTTGATGCTATTTTTTACTGCCCAGTGTCTACTTGGTAAAATACCTGTCAATGCAGTTAGCAAGTAGCGGCTGGTGGCTGACTGCAAAAATCTGACAGGGAGTAACTAGCAGCTGCTATTAACAGCTTTTTTATCACTGTGTATTGCCACCTTCACCACCACTGCAGTCTTGCATTTTTGTCTACCACCAACCACCAAGATGGCAGGCTGGATGGCCATTACTTGCTTGTACCTCTCATTGTCAACTACACTTTGTGGGTTCTCCCATTTGGAGTCAATATTCAGTGCAGTTGTTTCGGTACACAATCTCAGCAACTTGGTTGTTCCTCTCAGTGTATGCTGTTTCCATTAACATCTTACACTTGACTACTAAGAGCTGGAATGTCTAGCAGGCCTTTTTGTACAGTCTGCATCGTAGAGAACAGGTACAAGTAACTCGGATACCACAAATATATGGCAAACATGAGGAAGAGGCAAGGAAGATAGCAACATTCAAGGACCTCCAGAGAGTCAGGAAAGGCCTGAAGTCACAGCTCAATGGTAAGAACAAGATGCAGCTCACAGTAGAAAATACTACCAGTAGGTGGAAAAAGCAGGAATGAAAGACAGCACTGAGACACTAATGCTAGCAGCACAGGAACAGGCACTCTGCACCAAATCAACAAATATATATCCTGATCAAACATGGCCTCATTTACTTTAGGGTTAGCTCCTCCCTTCATAGCAGAAAAGGACAGGAAATAGAACTCTGAAATTGCTCACATACTGGATTGAGAAAGCCACAAAATGTCAAAATATGTTTCTGGAACTGTGGTGGAATCTCTGTAAAAATAAATTTAGTAGGCCGAGATTACCACGTGGCATGTGTACGTGCATATGCTGACGTATCGATCAGTTGGTTGCACGAGGCAAGATACGATCAGTAGTGTACGGAGCATGTGTGAGAATACAGGATGTAGTATTCCCCTCCTCCATTGTGCTGGACAGGCCATGCGTTCAAGCAGGAAGTTAATTCTTATTTGTATTGATTGGTCAAGAGAATTTGCGGGTGGAGCTTAATATGGGAGGAGTTATGTGCCTATATAAGGAGCCTGCACTATTGTCTGGGGCTCAGAACTTGCTGTATTTTGGTGACATTAGTCCCTCTGAGTCCCGATAGGTGAACCGAATAAAGAATCTCTTCCTTCCTGAAGAAACCTGTGTCCATCTCTCTGTGCTTGGCTTCCGTCAGTTTCTCCGGTATCATTTGGTGCATTGGCCGGGAAGCTCATCGTTCAACGGTAGCTGAGAAGCAGGTCTATCTTTGCCCACGTTCTCTACGGCTGCACCCCTGAACTTCTGCGTGGACCTCCCTTCGTCTCGGCGCCACTGGTCTGTTGTCCAGGAGATCATCGGCCTCTACGTAAGAAGTGCTGGGGTGTCCCCGTCGATGAGTGTGAACTCAGGTTCAGGAACGAGGAGGTAAGACGAACGCTGTTTTAGACGGCGGACCCACTAGGGGTATACCGATTGTGCGGTAGGCCCATAAGGGGTTTAAATCTGTGTATGGAATCTGCCCCCTCTGTCGGAGGGAAGGAGCGAAGGCGCACCGCTCAATCGAACGCTCTTTAGTAATACCGTTTGATTTGGTTTGGAGTCAGGCGGGGTTCTGTGTAAATAGCCCTAGCCGGACCCCGGTGTCTTGTCTAGACTAGCGTTCTAGGGTGTACAATTTGTTCGCTAGGTCGGAGGGACCGGGAGACTAAGCAGACTCTGATGTACATTATCGTTTGCTAGATCTCAAGCTATCTTGGCTAAGTGGGAAGGCGTGTAAATTTGGAACCCACTAGACTATTGATAGAGTAGAAAGACTAAAAGGGTTCTGTTGTAAATTCCGCCCTCTAGTTCGCTATATGTGGTGCTTGGGCAGTGTGGCTAACCAAAACGGATGTAGATAGTTTTAGGTAGTCCATCAAGGTACTGGCCAATAGTTTAGTTGGGATTGCATATGTGTTAAAGATTGTTAGTAAAGTGTATATCTTGTTAGATAGCGCGAGCTCAGCCGTCTAGCGAGAGTGTTAATAGTGTGTTGCTGTATTATAGTGCACGGTACCATAACCCTGTATATTTACTGACATTGTATATAAGTACTAATCATTGTCGTCTATTGCATGTTTAACACCATAACCACTAATAATTGTATTGTGACCTTAAATTGTGCTTTGACCTATGCTAACCGTACTGTAACCGCTGTTTGTAAAAGACGATGTTACTGGGGTGTGTTATAGACGGGTAATTCATATATAGAGAATTATAGCGTGGGTGACTGTATAGTTTCGCCAAAGGGCATAATATTGATTATTTAGTGACTGGTGTAACAGCTGTGTGTACGGGAATTCCCTGAGTGTTTATTGTGTTATTGTGTACGTTTCACTTGGTAACTGTACCACGTGGTGCTGTTGCCGGAAGAAACGGGTGTGACTGTTGAATAGAACGTGTGCATAGTATTCGTTGTCAACGACGCTCCATTGATAAGTATGGGCGCGTCGGAGTCGACGATTTTGGATCCCTTAGGTTGTATGGTAAAGAATTTTAAAAAGGGATTAACAACATGTGATTTTGGGGTTAAAATGTCCCCTGTACGTTTGGTCACTTTGTGCACTAGGGAGTGGCCTACTTTGGTTGCGGCATGGCCGCCACGTGGCAGTTTGGATCCAACTCTGGTACAGCGTGTACACGTGGCTGTATCAGGTAGGCCTGAACTTTACGGATAGTTTCCAAATATTGATTGTTGGAGACAGGCCGTAAACGACTCGCCAAGATGGATTCGGATATGCCACGAGGAACAGTGTCGCCTCATGGTGGCCAGGACTTGTTTGTCCACTAGGACTACGGTTAGGCCCATTTTGGACACGCCCCCTGAGTCCGAGATCCCTATGCCGCCCCCTTACTTCCCTGTAGAAGGGAGTGATACAAGTACAGGAAGTTCCGCCCCCACTCGCCCATTGTCCCCATCCGCATCGACTTCCTCCTCCAGCTCAGAATCCATCCCACCTGTTACTAAACCTCCCCTTCCGGAACCAACCCCCGTTAAACCCAATTATCCTGATTTGGCGCCTCTTCAAACTTCCGGTCAAGCTTCTTCTAGCTCTGCTCGGAATATTTTATTCACCGGCCTTCCCCACAATAGAGCCTCTACATCCCCACGCCTTATTACCCCCCGACCGGAACCCATAACCGACGCCCCTCCACGTAGCCCTATATTAACCAGACAACTGACCGGTACCCAACAACCCAAACATTATCAGATGCCTCTTCGTTTGAATCCTGGGTCAGCCTATCTCGATGCCGCAGGTCAAATGGTATATGCTGACCCAGTCTTCGTATATGTCCCGTTCACGACTACCGATCTCTTGAATTGGAAGACCCACAATTCCTCGTACACTGAGAAACCACAAGCTATGACCGATCTGTTCACCTCGATAGTTCAGACACATAATCCGACATGGGCTGATTGCCAGCAGTTATTAATGACATTGTTCAATAATGAGGAAAGGACTAGGATTAACCAAGCGGCCATTAAAGCGCTAGAGGATGAAGCCCGTACTTTAAATCAAGCCAATCCAGCGGCATGGGCCGCAACGCATTATCCTAATACCGATCCCGAATGGAACGTTAATGGCGCAGACATGCGTCAACTAAAAGCCTATAGAGACGCTATAATTTCTGGCATGAAAGCCGGAGGGAAGAAAGCCATTAATATGTCGAAGACAGTTGAGGTGATTCAGAAAAGTGATGAAGCGCCCAGTGTCTTTTATGACCGATTATTGGAGGCATACCGCTTGTATACCCCCTTTAATCCGGAAGACGCTGATAATTCCCGAATGGTAAACTCTGCCTTTGTCAGCCAAGCTTACGGAGAAATTAAGCGCAAGCTACAGAAGCTAGAAGGGTTTGCAGGAATGTCCATCACCCAACTAATGGAGGTAGCAAATAAGGTGTACATGAATAGGGAGTCAGAAAGTAAGAAAGAGGAAGAGCGCAAGATGCGTAAAAAGGCTGATATGCTAGCGGTAGCGATCGCAGGTGTAGATAGACGGGTCCCAGATAGAGGCGATAGTAGGTGGAATAGGGAGCCCCTGAGTAGGAATCAGTGCGCGTATTGCAGAGAAGAAGGGCATTGGAGAAGCGAGTGTCCGCAAAGAGAGCAGTACGAGAGAGACCCACCCAGGGCAGGTTATGGAAACTTTAGAGGCAGAGCGAGAGGTAGAGGAGGCCCCGGAGGGAGTAATGGTAATAGAGGAAGTAATGGAAACAGAGGAAGTGTAAGAGAAGATAGGTATTATCCCGCAGCGCAAAGGTCACGCGATAGAGAAGGTAGGGACTTCGTAGGATTGGCTGACACGGTCATGGAGGACTATTGATACCGACCGGGCTCCATCCCCCTTGGTCGAGCGGAGCCTATGGTCGATGTATCAATAGGGGGAAAAAGGAGTGCATTCATGATCGACACTGGTGCTGAACATTCGGTGGTGACTAACCTAGTTGCTCCTCCATCTGGAAGAACTATTACCGTAATAGGAGCAACTGGAAGAAGTGCTGCAAAACCGGTTCTTAAAAGTCGACTCTGTTCATTGGGAGGCCACGTAGTAAAACATCAATTCCTTTACATGCCTGAATGTCCAGTCCAATTGTTGCAATTGTTTCCAAATTACAAGCACAGATTACGTTCCTACCAAACGGAACAACATCCTTAAAGTTTAATGGACCTTCAGGTATTATGACATTATCCGTACCAAAGGAAGAAGAGTGGCGACTTTATACAGCGTTGACTAGCCAAAACCCTAGGAGTGATGAATCCTTATTCAACATACCAGGAGTTTGGGCAGAGAACAACCCACCAGGACTGGCCTGCAATATTCCACCTATTAAGATCGAACTAAAACTTGGGGTTTATCCAGTGAGCCTAAGACAATATCACATCCCGCAGAAGGCTAAGAAGAACATTCAATCTTATCTGGATAAGTTCATACGGTATCCTAAAATTCTGTACTTCCCCCTGGAACACCCCATTGCTGCCTGTTCAAAAGCCCGGTACAGATGAGTATCGACCTGTGCAGGACTTGAGAGCAGTCAATGATGCGGTTGTTAGTATACATCCAGTTGTACCCAATCCGTATAACCTGCTTGCCTTAATTCCGGGCGGGGCTACATATTTTACAGTCTTAGACCTCAAAGATGCCTTCTTTTGCCTCCGAATTGCCGCAGAAAGCCAATGTATCTTCGCTTTCCAATGGGAAAACGCTGTAACGGGCTCAAAACGCCAAATGACCTGGACAAGACTGCCCCAAGGGTTTAAAAGTTCACCGACCCTATTTGGTTCAGCTCTGAGTCAAGATCTACTGGATTTCGAGTCCATCCCAGGAGAGTGTGTATTGTTACAATATGTAGACGACTTGTTGATAGCAGCAGTTACAAAGGAAATATGTCAGCAAGCAACGCACGATCTACTACACATTCTCTGGAAGGCAGGATACAAGGTGTCTAGAAAGAAGGCTCAGTTGTGTTTGCCAACTGTCAAATATCTGGGATTCCATATCTCTGAAGGTCAAAGGATTATGGGGCCAGAGAGAAAAGAAGCTGTGTGCCAAATACCGATACCCAAGAATAGAAGACAAGTGCGAGAATTCTTGGGGGCAGCAGGCTTCTGTAGGATATGGATTCCCAGTTACGCGATACTGGCAAAACCTCTATATGCAGCTATCAAAGGTACAGAGCACGACCCCTTCTTATGGACTCAAGAACAACAAACGGCATTTGAAGATGTGAAGAAGGCTTTGATGAGTGCCCCAGCATTAGGTCTACCTGATCACACACGACCATTCTACCTGAATGTACACGAGCAAAGAAGAATGGCTGTGGGAGTATTGACACAGTACTTGGGATCATGGCAAAGACCTGTTGCCTATATGTCTAAGCAATTGGATGCAGTGGCCAGCGGACTTCCACCTTGTCTAAGAGCCGTAGCTGCAGCCGCCCTGCTAGTAGCTGAAGCCGATAAACTCACTCTGGGTCAAGAACTTTATGTACGAGTCCCACATGCAGTACAGACGTTGTTGGATTACAAAGGAAATCATTGGTTTAGTAATAGCCGTATGACCAAGTATCAAGCAATGTTGTGTGAAAACCCAAGAGTGCATTTAGAGACTGTAAATACCTTAAATCCAGCTACCCTTTTGCCACAACCTACTGAAAGTCAACATGATTGTTTGGAGGTGATGGATGAAGTATTTTCAAGTAGACCAGATCTTCGTGATTTTCCCATCCAGAACCCCGATGTTCAATATTACACCGACGGCAGTAGTTATGTGAAAGAAGGGATCCGCTATGCAGGATATGCAGTAACAACAATAGACAAGGTGATAGAAGCTCGGCCACTGGCAAAAGGAGCATCAGCACAAAAGGCAGAATTGATAGCACTGACACGAGCGTTACAATTGGCTGAAGGTTTAAGAGTGAACATCTACACAGACTCCAAGTATGCGTTTAACCACTCATGCCCACGGAGCTTTGTATAAAGAAAGAGGACTATTGAATTCAGAGGGCAAAGAAATCAAGTACGCAGCTGAAATCCTACAACTATTGGAAGCAGTATGGGAACCGAAAGAAGTCGGTATCATACATTGTCGAGCGCATCTGAGAGGAGATGGTGATGTAACCAAAGGAAATCGGATGGCAGATAATGCAGCTAAGCGTGCCGCTGAATCAGAAAGACAGGAATATGTGGAGCATATAGCTGCTCTTATACCAACTCCACTGTCTCAATGGACTCCAGTTTATACAGCTCAAGAAGAGGAGTGGTTAAAGACTGAAACGGGAAAGTATTTGGAGAACAAATGGTATCAGTTAGAAGATGGGAGAATAGTTATTCCAGCATCACTAGCGGTAGAAATTGTCCAAAACTATCACAACGGGACACATTCTGGGAGAGATAGTACAGAAGAATCTCTCAGAAAACATTTCTACATACCAAGATTGTCCAACTTGACTCAGGCCATTGTACAAAGATGTGTAACGTGTGCTAAAAATAATGCAAGGCAAGGACCAGTAAAGCCACCAGGAGTCCAGTTTATTGGGGGACTCCCTATGTCCGATCTACAAATTGACTACACAGTAATGCCTAAATCTGGTGGACATCGCTACCTACTGGTAGTTGTGTGCACCTATTCAGGCTGGGTAGAAGCATGTCCTACTCGTACAGAGAAAGCAGGAGAAGTTGTGAGATTCCTGTTACGAGAAATAATACCCCGATATGGACTACCCTGCTCTATAGGATCGGACAATGGTCCAGCTTTTGTTCATCAGTGCCTACAACAACTGACTCATATGCTAAAGTGGAGGCTTCATACGGCCTATAGACCCCAGAGTTCTGGTAGAGAGAATGAATAGAACTATTAAGAACCAGTTGGCAAAAATGTGTCAGGAAACCCAACTTAAGTGGAACGTTCTTTTGCCCATAGCTCTATTGCGAATCCGCAGTACACCTACCAGAAGGATGGGCCTCTCTCCTTTTGAAATCATGTATGGGCGACCACCTCCCGTACTTGGTAACTTAAGGGGGGATTTGAGTCAGTTGGGAGAAGGAATTACCCGGCAGTAGGTTGTAGAGTTGGGTAAGACTATGGAGGAGGTACAGAAATGGGTACAAGATAGATTACCTGTGAATATTTATCCCCCAGTTCATAGTTACCACCCAGGAGACCAAGTGTGGATTAAAGAGTGGAATAATGTACCGTTAGGGCCCAAGTGGAGAGGTCCTTATGTTGTTCTTTTGTCTACCCCTACAACGATAAAAGTAGCCGAAGTGACTCCGTGGATACATCACTCCAGGGTTAAACCAGCAGCAGTCGATTCTTGGCAAGCTACAGCAGATCCAGAGAATCCCTGCAAGATCCGGTTAAAGCGCACGACTCAGTCGGAGTGACGAGGAACCTTGTGGATTACAAATTTTATTGTTTCAGAGATTGGTAAGTGAGTGAGAAGGCCATAATAAAGCCTGTCCGCTCACCGACGTGTAGTGTAAAAGTCAGGAAAAGTCTCGAAGGGACCCCTGTGAAGACGAGCAGAACTCCATTCCCTGCAGCCCTTACATCCTGGAAGCTGAGGTGCCATCGCACGGACGAAGACTGAGGATGACGACGAAAGATGTGTTTCTGATAATGTTTTTATATGTGTATTTTTATATTCAGGAAGGTAGAGGTACCGACACTCCTAGCTGTGAGGTATGCATTAAGACTACAAGAACAGGTAACCATATTTCCCAGACCCTAATTTGGCATTCGCAATACGAGTGTAAAGGAGATGTATCAAGATGTAGATACTTAAATATAGAATATAGTGTGTGCCATTTAGGAGTAGGAGAACCTAAGTGCTTCAGTCCAGAGTATCAACCCCGTACAATTTGGTTGACTCTCAGGAATGGAGATCCTCAGGGGACCCTAATTAACAAAACGGAATTAGAATCCGTACATTCTTCGGGTGTTCTGCTATTTGATGCGTGTAAGGCGATATCAAGTGGTAGAAAGCCGTGGAATGTATGCAGGGATCTTAGATGGGAGAGAACGTATGGGTCTAACGATAAATATATTTGTCCCAGCAGTAAAAATAAATATGTGAGTCCTAGATGCCCAAATAGAGATTATAACTTTTGCCCATATTGGTCTTGTGTGGGGTGGGCAACTTGGGGACAGACAGCAGACAAGGACATGATTGTGACTAAGTTGCCTACCAATCCATACTGTAAGTCTATGGCATGCAATCCAGTCCATATACTTATAAATAACCCCGACAAGTTCTTAGATAAATATGGTAATTTATTTGGGTTTCAAATATACGGGACGGGTTTAGACCCTGGGACAGTATTGTTTATAGGGATAGAGACTGATACGGTAACCTCCCAGACTCATCAGGTATACCATTCCTTCTATGAAGAAATGAGTATAGATAATAAGATCCCCCATAACGCTAAAAACCTGTTCATTGATTTAGCTGAAAGTATTGCCGGTAGTCTTAATGTTACCAACTGCTATGTGTGTGGAGGTACTAACATGGGAGACCAATGGCCTTGGGAAGCAAAGGAGGTAATGTCTGGTTCTGAGACAGTTGAACAATTAATATCTTCACAAGCTGATTATCATATGAGTGTTAGAGGTAAATCTGAGTGGAGATTAAAGACCTCCATCATAGGTTATGTTTGCATAGCGAGGAAAGGAATGATATATAATACTTCTGTAGGAGAATTAACTTGTCTAGGGCAAAAAGCTTATGATGATGATACAAAGAATACAACTTGGTGGTCGGCTTCAAATGTCTCAGAACCATCTAACCCGTTTGCTAGATATGCCAATTTAAAGGACGTGTGGTTTGATTTATCCATCACATCTAGTTGGAGAGCCCCAGCAAATTTGTACTGGATATGTGGTAAGAAAGCCTATTCAGAGTTGCCACAGGACTGGGAAGGGGCATGTGTGTTGGGTATGCTCAAACCATCCTTCTTCTTGTTACCTATTGAAACAGGTGAGACTTTAGGTGTTAAAGTGTATGATGTGAATCATAGGAAGAAAAGGGGACCCATAGAGATAGGCACCTGGGAAGATGATGAATGGCCTCCCCAGCGTATTATAGATTACTATGGGCCAGCCACGTGGGCAGAGGATGGTACCTTTGGTTATAGAACCCCAATTTATATGCTCAACCGCATTATAAGGTTACAGGCGGTGGTTGAGATTATTACTAATGAGATCTCACAAGCGCTCAATCTTCTAGCGAAGCATAATACCAGGATGAGGACAGCAGTATACCAAAATAGATTAGCCTTGGATTACCTATTGGCAGTAGAGGGAGGTGTATGTGGGAAGTTTAACCTGAGCAATAGATGATGAAGGGCAAGCAATAGCTGAGCTTACTAGCCATATGGTTAAACTAGCGCATGTGCCTACTCAGGTATGGAAAGGGTACAATCCAAGTAGTTGGTTTGGTAGCTGGTATGAGCAGTTTGGAGGGCTTAAGACATTGGTAGGTGGAGTCCTACTGATTTTAATGTTGTGTCTACTCCTGCCATGTCTTATACCCTTAGTAGTTAGGTCTGTGCAAAGCCTGATAGAAAATATAGCAGAGAGGAAGGCTGCTGCACAGATAATGGCAATTTATAAATATGAGGCTCTAGATCAGGGAGAATGCAGGAAGATGAGTGTTGAAAGATTCACATCATAGACAAGTCTGGTCTGGTTCATGGTAACTTGCGGTGTATGCAAACCAAGGTTAAGTGATGCCTCAAGTAATTGTGAAATATCAAGAGGCATCAAAGGGGGGAATGTGGTGGAATCTCGGTAAAAATAAATTTAGTAGGCCGAGATTACCACGTGGCATGTGTACGTGCATATGCTGACGTATCGATCAGTTGGTTGCACGAGGCAAGATACGATCAGTAGTGTACGGAGCATGTGTGAGAATACAGGATGTAGTATTCCCCTCCTCCATTGTGCTGGACAGGCCATGCGGTCAAGCAGGAAGTTAATTCTTATTTGTATTGATTGGTCAAGAGAATGTGCGGGTGGAGCTTAATATGGGAGGAGTTATGTGCCTATATAAGGAGCCTGCACTATTGTCCGGGGCTCAGAACTTGCTGTATTTTGGTGACATTAGTCCCTCTGAGTCCCGATCGGTGAACCGAATAAAGAATCTCTTCCTTCCTGAAGAAACCTGTGTCCATCTCTCTGTGCTTGGCTTCCGTCAGTTTCTCCGGTATCAGAACCACCAAATGGATTTCACAATATAGACTGGTATTTTATACATGTTGTTGTTTTTATATTGTTATTAATTTTGAAAAATGTATACTATATTTTTCTGGCAATCATCCTGCATCAGCAAATGGGTGGTATAGCCCTTAAAGGGACACTCCAGGCAACCAGACCACTTCTGCCCATTGGAGTTTTTTTTATAAACTGCAATAATTACCTTGCAGGGTTAACTCCACCTCTAGTGGCTGTCTACTAGACAGTCACTAGAGGGCACCTACTGATTTATAGCAAAGATTTTCTTTGCTAGAGCATCGCTGGACGTCCTCACAATTCCTTTATCCTGAGACTTTCTGAGAGTAAATGGTCATCCCTTGAAATTGCTGTATAGAAGAGGAGAGTGGACGACAAAAACAGACCAAATAGTTCTACATACCATAGCTAGGTTCATTAGCTCTGGGTCATGTGAGTGTTCCATTAGCACTTTATTTTTTACAATATGCTTTAAGGTCTTACACTATTGTATATCATTTTCATTTCATACACCTGATTGTTAAAGACAAAAAAAACACATTTAAAAAAGGTAAGTGTTTTTATGCATTATATTGTTTGTCTATTGCACAAATATTACACTTTAAGGGTGATATGGCGATCCACTGTTTTTTGGAATTTCACATATTTGTGTTTTTTTGGGGGGGAGAATTTCACATACAATGTAATAGTAGCCGGAAATTCACAGAATTTAGGATAGAGATTTTTAAAATTATGTGTTGGAATATCACTTTCAACACATAACACTATTATTTGAGAACTATGAAATTGGTTTAAATTGAACCACCGCCTCCCCACCAGATAGTTAGTTTTGGTCTTTCACAGCAGTTTAGAACAAGTCCCTATTTGTGGCATAATTAGAAATGGGTACAGTTGTTTTTTTCCAACAGCTTAAGAATTGGTTTCAAGGTCGAACTTGATGGACATTTTTTTCAACCTAGACTTTTATGTAACTATGAGCCTGCTTTAGCAGGCCTAGATTTTTATTTAATGCTCAGTCAGGATGCAGTCTCTATTCCCTGAAGAACCAGCAACAACAACATATACAAGAGTTGCCTCTCTGCTTAGCATTCAGCATCTCCACACTATCTATGAAGAGATGCTGATTGGCGCAGCCATGTTGGGAAAGCCATAGCGATATCAGTACAGTGTGGAAGGAAAAGTGAGTAAAATCACCTTTTCACTGCACAGAGAGAGGTGGTCACCTAAACACCCACTTCAGCTATAGTGTCAGGATTATGGTTTTTGTATATACAGTATCTCACAAAAGTGAGTACA